>NC_137617.1:44174590-44239590 GCF_963280865.1 Gymnoscopelus braueri
ATTGTCTAATCACGTTTTCTTTGTATTCAGTTGAACATAACGTCAATTTCATCAACCAACTCAACCTCAACTTTTTAGTATAGGCCTATACTTCGTAGCAGTGGTGTAAAGTAACTAAGTACATTTACTCAAGTACTGTACTTGAGTAACAGGGGCGGCCATAGCTGAGTGGTTAGTGAGCCCGCCTAGGGAACCAGCTGGCCCTGGTTGCCCCAGGTTCGATTCCAGGCCATCCCAGCATATGTGCCGATGATATGAAATTTGTCCCTGAGCAAGACTCTTAACCCCAATTGCTCACAGGTTCTCATTGGAAACAAGAACGCAAGGACTTTCATGAACGACCTGTTAAAAGGAATTATCCTTTATCCTTTAGTACAATTTTGAGGTACTTTTATACTGGAGTATGTCCAATTTTCAATACTTTTAATTCTACTCCATTACATCTCAGAGGCAAACATTGTACTTTTACTCCACTGCAATGATTTGAAAACTTAAGTTACTTTTCAGATACATTATTATATTATAAACATACATTAACCACCATAGCCCTATTTTATACCTAGGCTATTTGAAAATAGCCGATCTACAAGCTCACAACGTGAAGCTATTTTCAAACATTTTTGTACTTTTACTTTTGGTACTTTAAGTATATGTTGATGCCAATACTTTTGTATTTTACTCGAGTAACATTTTGAACACAGGCCTCACTTGCAACAGAGTGTTTCTACATTGTGGTATTGCTACTTTTACTTAAGTAAAATATCTGAGTACTTCTTCCACCACTGCTCCGTAGTGAGTAAGACGGTGTTCCGTCCTGTGTTGGGCACTGTTGTGAATCTCAGCTGTTTGCTAACCCAGGAAGGCCTATACACCGTAGTACGACAGTTTTGCATCCAGAAAAAAAAAACAGCTTTAAAAGAGCTAACAATGTGTCACAGTCATAGAGTTATTATATATCTGGAGAAAGGACAGCCCCACCTATTAATTTCAATGAAGTTGCTCAAAAGGACTCAACATGGACTACACTAGGGTTCAGCAACGGTTCAAAAATTGACTTAAAATGGCCTCCACTACGTGTCTCCTGTGGTTTCCCTGTTTAACTCTTTGACTGCGGACGACGCGATAACGCGTCAAGTGCTACTTTGTCCAGTTGGCCGTCGACGCGCTCGACGCGCTGGACGCGCGTTCATTGTTTAATCTCTGATTGCGCTATGCTGCTTAATATTCAATGTTATTCTCGAGTTCCACTTACTTCACGGACATCTGCATCCGGTTTCATGACCTGGATTCCGTTTCCGGTTTTTGATTCTTTTCCCCAGTCATTTTCGTCCAAAATAGGTAAATAAACGGTCTTTCACACGGTATGACGGACAAACGGACAGTTTCTCTTCTATAATCTATGGTCTGGGTGACGATCAGTCATCGCCGTCGTATATCACAACGTAATTTTCGCTGATCAAAACAATGGGGGGGACGTCACATCCGTTTTCATGTTTTTCCTTGTCTAATCTATGAAGAAGGGTGAGAGAGACCCAACGACATGATCAAAGCTGTCATGTGCTGCGCTCTAGTGGCGGATTTGTGCTGGGTCTTTACATTATGTGTCCTTAAATTATTTTCATGAGAAAAATTCAAAATATAAAAATAAAAAAACACGAAAATTGCTGGCACTGGGGGAGTACTTTATGAAAATACTCTGGCAGTCAAAGAGTTAATAGATGCTACTTCACTGTTTCATCTACAGACTGTTCAATTCATTCATCCCCATTCAGCTGCAAGTCCTGTTGAAAAGTGGCATATTAAATGTTTTATGGGCTGTTTTGGCAAACTGACTGACCCTGATTTCCATTCTTTCCCCCCTAGAGGATCAACAAGCACATTTATTTATTTTGTTAAAGCTATGTTTAGAAACGACTGACTGACTGTCAGAGGAGAGAGAGGGAATGTTGTCTATTTATGACTGGGTTTATGTAAATCTGAAGATTGCACTACTTTAATCTGGGTATATGCTCGGTTCTCAGTCATCACTTTAAGTAGGGATGCCTCGTGCTTTTCATGGGTTTGAAATCACTGTATTTCAGGGGTCTTCAACGTCTTTCAGGCCAAGGACCCCTTTGCTGAGAGATGAGATGAAGCAGGGACCCCCTGCTTCATCTCAGCTCTGCTTCATCTGATTAAACTTTTTCATAGATTTCATTAATAGCTTCATAGACTTGTTTGACACTATCATCAGTATTGTGTAAATTCATATTTTTTTGTTTCATGTTGCCTTTGCCTCTGTACTTGGTCTACTCTTTTTTCCCCTCTACACCAAACCTCTTCACCAAAAATAGCAGATCTACAAGCTCAAATGTTCCCACGAGAATAGGGCTGCTAAGTGGTTAATGTAAAAAATGTATACAGAAATAAATAATAGTTTGTATCACACAAAGATTTGGCAGACCCCCTGTTGTAACTCTGAGGACCCCCTAGGGGTCCCGGACCCCCCTGTTGCAGACCACTGCTGTATGTGCATTCCTGTTAACTCAGTCAGTCAATGCTGGACATCAGTATCCATTTGATGCTTTGCCTCGAGGGAAGGGAAGGCAAGAGTCAACTCTCGTCACGTTGACAATAGTCAGCTGATCCCGTCTCAGAACATTACACATGTCTGTTTCAGGCCTGATGTGCATCTGTTTCACGTAACAACATGAACTCTGGCGTCCATATTCTGGGATCGTCAAAATAGAGCGCCGGAGTCATCACTGTGGCTAGTGGCCGCTGTCCCCCTATAGCTGACGGCACTTCTTTTTTGTATTGGAATTCCCGTAGGACAATCTTAGATCACGCCATGTAAGAACTGTGTTCCAAAAATAAACAAACCAACTCAGCTATTTGACTCATGTGGGTATAAAGCATCATCTGATGGTGAAAAACTTAAAATGTGTCCAAAGAGTATGATTTTTGACACTTTGAGAACCACTATACGCTATGGAACATTGTACAAAAAAAACTCCACTCCCACACACAGTACAGTACCTCTGAGCTGTTATCATGGGTTATTATTGGAGTTGTTATTAGTCGATGTGGAAATGGCAAATTGTCTGTCTTCATCCTGCTCACTGGATTGGTGTGGCATTTACTCTTCACTATTTGACAGCGTCGGCGTGGCGCAGTCAGTTGTGCATGTGCTTGTTAGAAGTGTGAGTGTGACTTGACGTTGACGTGTGTGTATGCGTGCGTGCGTGCGTGTGTGCGCGCGCGCGCACGCGCGTGTGTGCTATACTTGTGAGGGAAATGTCCCTTACAAGTTGTCTATGTCGGTGGAAACCTCATATGTTCAAAACTGTTACTTTGCAGAATTGAAATTCAAAAGTAGCAGATCTACAAGCTTGAAATGCGTCGAAATATGTGTGTGTATTTTCCTTTTATTCCTATACTTTGTGAGGGACAAATATAGTCCCCACAAGTATATAGTAGAATTTGAGAAACAGAGGACAATAATTCCTGGTCTTCACAAAGGAAATGGCTGTTTAATGGTTTTAAAATATTTGTGGTGTGTTAAGGTTTACTATTAGGAAAACATTCAGGTTAGGAGTAGAGGCATTTAGAGGTTATTCTTTTGGTCTTAGAGATGGAGTTACGCCTGATTTATAGCTGCGTGAAATAGCCGATACAAGCTGATGTTGTAGATCGGTACAGTAGTTGTGTGAAACAGCTGATCTAGAATACACAGAAAAAATAATACAAATGGCATTTATAAAATTGTATGCACTCACAAGTACAGTAATACCAGCATGTGTGCGATGTGCATTTTTGAAAAGCCACATGAAGGATTGTTATCATTACCATGCATCATTTATGAGGAATCCTGTTGAAACGTGTGTCTGTCTGAGTGAATGTACTGTAAGGTCTATCCTCTGCTTCCATCACTCCTACTGCAATTATGTTGCATTCTGCCTTGCAGCCCGACGGAAATAAAGGCAGAGAGATTGTAACAGCGCTTTCACAGAACAGAAAAATGATTGTTCTGTTAACACATTCAATCCGGGAAACGCATAGCTGTGTCATTTTAAGATTTTTTTCGGCTATTCAAAAATAGCAGATATACAAGCTCATAGCGCGGCACCAAGTGCCGCGCTATGAGCTTGTAGATCTGCTATTTTTTGGGGGGTGGCGTAAATGTGGGAAAATCTTTGAATATAATATAATTAACATATAAAAAGTATTTTAAAGCGAACATTTTTAAATCAAATCTTTGCTCTTTTGGGGATTCTACAAATGTCTTCTAAATCCTAACAGGTTTGCTCAAACTTTTTCATGTGAAGGACCCCCAAAATTATGTATTTGGCCGCCGACCCCCATCTCAAAATATTCAGTTCCAGGGACCCCCAGAAGCAAGGATTTTAGTTACAAATGTTCAAAGATTTGCGCACATTTTCACGATTTAAAAAACAATTGCAGATTTACAAGCTCGTAGCACGGCACGAAGTGACACGCTGTGAACTTGTAGATCTGCTATTTTTTGAATAACCAAAGTATAAAATAATGGTTAAAGTTAAAGACACAGACGGCGCGTTCCCGGTCTTAGTGGGTTAAAGCATTACTGTTTGTGCCTGAGCACTGAGCAGCTGGCGTATGTTGGATAAAACATTCCGCTGTTCTGCCAATGACAGCTTGCAAAACACCGGCAATCCACCACTTAAATTATGATACAAAATATTGTAGGTGTTTTTTTGTATTTGAAATGTGTGTTGTTGATGGACAATGAGTTTTAGATTTTGAACTAAAACAGGGGTTCTCAAACTTTGTTCTCATACTTTTTCTTTTCTTTTTTAATAGCTGCTCTACAAGCTCAACAACACAAATAATATTTGCTGGGGACCCCCTGGAACCCCTTCAAGGACCCCCCCACGTTGGCCAAATCATAAGAAAGTGGGCCTGAAAGAGACAGGAGCTCATATGATGTGTTATAAGACCCAAGGGTCTGAGGGGCTTCATAAAAGAGCCATGAACTGCTTGACTGGTTGTCTAAAAGCCAAGAACGGCTGCAGTGGTGTCCGATCAGACCTTAAAGTGAAATGTCCAACCCGGTTAGTTCCAAAGATGGTTCAGGTAACAGCAGTGGAGGAATAGAATGGGAGGAAAGGGCTTTGTAGAAACACACGTATCTAGGCTGCATAAAGGCCAAATACCTTGGTTAGTACAGAAGGTGCTGAACCCTCTACTGCTGAGAGTTTGGAATCGGTCAAAGCCAAGTCTTGAAGATGTAACTTACTTACTTTACACCCCCACTGGGGTATCACCCTGGGCAAGACCTAGCCGGTTGAGTGTCTAAACGAAAGTATCGGAATTTGGCGGAATTTGGCGGAAGTACCGCCCCAAGGAAATGATGACGCTTTGCAAATCTGTTTACATTCTCCGTCAATGAAACGAGTGTTGTGATTGGCCAAAAATAGTGTTTCCGGGGGAAATACGTATGACGGAAGTCCTGCCCCTATAGACACACTCTGCTTTATGTCGTGACCAGGCTTTTCTCTTCGCAGATGAGTAAGGTTAGGAACGAGGCTACTGGGGTATAGGCCGTCGACAAGGGACCGCCAGAGTTCTCGGTCACTGGCGTTCTTTTCTATCTGCGACAAGGTGTCTCTTGGTGTCTCTTTGGCCGGCCTCTGTTTCTCTTCCCTTGAGGGTTCCGAGTCAGAGCCTGTCTGGTTGGTGTTTGACATTGGTTTGCGCAGTGTGTGCCCGATCCATCTCCATCTTCTTCGTTCCAATTTTGTCTGCTGCTGGGAGTTATATTTTCTTCATCCACAGATCGTTATTGCTGATCCTGTCCGGCAAGTGTATTTTGAAGATGTGGTCTTAGATCTTAGAGTTGAGTCTTAGAGATCGCCGATCTGGGGATCGTCGATTGGACCTGAGACTATACTTAAACTCTGAATCGTGCAAAAATACTCTAATGGAGTACCGGAATAAAAACGATAGACCTGGAAATGAGCATAATATGTCCTGTTTGAAAAAAATCTTTTTTTTGGCCATGAACACACTGCACCTGGCTGTGATCCCCATTACATCTTTCAATAATGACGGGCAAAATCTCGCCCAAAAAAAAAAAATCCAGGAGGGCCAGTCCAGCTGTCATCTATAATTTAAACGGTATCGATCACGTCTGCCTCACCTCCCGTTCAACCTGACACACGGAGACAAAGGGAGGATATCATTGCTATCGGGCAGAAACCACCAATCTCCACATTTTAACTTTTTGGGGCTTTTATTTTTTCTTCCATAAATTAATTCCCTTCTTCATCATACAAGATCGTCACTCAAAAGTACAGTTAAAAAAAAAGCCCATCTGCAAGCTCACAACGCGTCGTATCTCGACACGTTGTGAGCTTGTAGATTGGCTGTTTTCACTGTTTTAAAATGTGTTTATATATATATTTTTAAAGGAGCAGTTTTATTGGACATACAAGGTTTCCACCTCGACAGCGACGATATTATCGTATGGGGATGTGACAGGGAGGGAACAGGGTAAAACGTTGGTTTCCTATGCTCTCGCATATACGCTATGGATTCCTGTCCAATTTGTAAGGCAACTGACAGATTTACTGAAGAGATGGAGGGAGAGAGAGGAGAGGAGAGGAGCCTCATGTAACGAGGGGAGGGAGAGGAGGGGAGGGGGAGCGGACAGAAAAACAGGCATTTTCACTAAGCAGGTGGAATGAGCAGCAAAAGAGGGAGAAACTGCAAGTTTGGGATGGAGAGAGGAGAGGAGGAGGAGGAGGAGAGCATGAGATAGTTCAGTGGTTCTCAACCAGTGGTCCGGAGACCACCAAGTGGTCCTTGAGGGGGTTCCAGGTGGTCCCCAGCCAAATGATGGAGAGTTGGCAACCAAATGGACCTTTATGTCGATCTTTAACTCTTGAGAGTTTAAAATGAAACCAAATGGACCCTTAGGCCTATATAGATTTTTAACTCTTGAGAGCGTAAAATGAAACCAAATGGACCCTTAAATAGTTTTTTGAGCGGTGTAACCGCTCCTATAAGAGGGTTTAGGACCCATCCGTGGCGAAAGTTTTTCTTTCCGTCGTGAAAATGTGTCTTTCGCTGTGACGCCATGCTGTGGAAAACACGCCCATAGGCTAAGCTCTGCAGGACGTGCTGTGATTGGTTAGCGAGACACATGATGAAATTAACTTCAAACTTCGCAGACGCGCTGTGATTGGCTAGCGAGATGCATGATGAAATTAATAACTCATAAATAGCACCGCTCACTTCACACTGGGTGTGCTTTTTTACTCTTAAGAGCATTAAATAAATCCAAATGGACCCTTATATCAATTTTTAACTCTTGAGAGCGTAAAATGAAACCAAATGGACCCGTAACATCTGCATTACTTAATTAAAGAATTGTTTTGATCAACGTTGGCCTGTTATCTCTCCTATGGTACCAACATCAATACATTATGGATGGAATTGTGGACAAAATCTCATCCTACAACCCAAACTAAGTTTTGGGTTCTGAGAGTCTAAATCTCATTAAACGGTGGTTCTGTTGCTCAAATGCCGAATAAATAATGGGCCTTGATTTGAAAATGGTTGAAAACCACTGAGATAGTTGATAAGGAGGAGGAAGGGGAAGGCAAAGCAAGGCGAGGACATTTGATTCGTGTAGCATATTTTCAACTACAAGGCAATTCAATGTGGTTTACACAGAGCATCAAGCAAAGGAAACACAATTGTAAAATGACATTAGGATGCATGAAACTAAATAAGTTAAAAAAAAAACATAACAGATACAATGCAGAAGAGAAAGAAAAGTAACTCAATCAAAGGCAACGGCAAACTGATTTATACGCCGTTGTACGATGGTGTCGCTTGCTGAAAATAGCAGATCTAAAAGCTCACAATGCGCCACGACTAATCGGATTCGCCTGCGGCCTGAACAATGCCAGACAGACAGACAGACAGACAGACAGACAGACAGCGAGAGACCGAGAGACCGAGAGAGACAGAAACAGAGAGACAGACAGTGAGAGAGAGCCTTGAATGCAAATTTCACCACATTAGATGAAAAATGAATGCTTGATGGAAACGGCAAACCTTGAATAAAAGTTTAGGTGAACTTGGAGTTGGATTGGAGTTGGATACACTGTTTATTTGAAGAAGGAAATGTAGACAGGCAGACAGACAGACGGCTTATTTGCATGATTTCGTAAATAAGCCACTAATTACAGCGAGCGTGACTATATCAAAATCATGGCGATGAGCGAGAAGGCTATTGTCATGACTTTTTATTGTGGAACAACGGTGACGCAAACAGACCACAGGATAAATAAGACTACTGTGTCTGTGTGTCTGTATATATCTCAACATGAATCCCCTCCAAAAATATTCCCTTTTTTCTCTTTTGTACGCCCGTCTTTTGTCTCCTCCTGAATCTCCAACTCTCTCTTGTTCTCCCCACTGGCGTTCGTTGCCTTGTTTGTGATCTCTCTCACGAAAAAAAACCCTTGACCTCACATATTGTAATGCTTGTTCCGTTTCAAATGTGCACGCATTGATCAGCGCAGCGCGCTGCCTGCTAGACGCAGATGGTGCGCACCGGGTGAGCAGACAAACTGATGGACCATATGTTATTGTTCTGGTAGGCTCTATATAGAGCCGTATATACGTATGCACTCTCACAGGAGTGCATCCGACCTTGATGGTCTTGGTGTGTGTGTGTGTGTGTGTGTAGCCCACAAAGTGGAAAGAGACGGGATATCCATTCATTTCCCTTAAAAAAAAGTGCATTTCTATTGATCAAAATGCATTTCCTCCTCGGCTAAAAAACCCGTAAACAATCCAAATCCCCACGTGGAGCCATTACCTTACAGCCTGCACTCCAGGCTTTATGGTTTTTCAATGACGCACAGCAGCGGTTCCTTTTGTGTTCATTCATGCGGTTCTCGTGGATGTTATGATTTACTGACGCAGTTTCCCATAACAGGAACGAACACTGTATCCATCAATTTATTGTGTTTGTCAGATCAAAACGAGAGTAAAATCGCTATAACATGCTTCCCTAGTTTTCCTTGCCATAATCATGTCCCTTGTTACTATGGGTTTATGTCCACGTTGTTGGCACTCCCACATCTGAATTCTTTGGCCTATAACCCTTTAAAACCGGGAACGCATCTGTGTCATTTTAAGATTTCTTTGGCTATTCAAAAAATAGCAGATCTACAAGCTCATAGCGTGGCAGAGAGTTAAACTAGTAGTGTGTATGAGCTTGTAGATTTGTAGATTTTTATTATTTTTTTTAATCGTGAAAATGTGTGCAAATCTTTGAATATCTATCTTTAGATGTTACAACTTCTGGGGGTCCCTGGAACAACATATTTTGAGATGGGGGTCCGTGGCCAAATGCATATCATTTTGGGGGTCCTCGACATTTTGAGAAAAGTTTGAGAACCACTGATTATAGCAACATGCGTTTTTTGTTAGGATTTAGAAGACATTTGTAGAATCCCCAGAAGCAAAGATTTTAGATAAAAAAATCATATATTCAAAGATTTGCACAACATTTTCATTTGCACGACATGATAAAAAAAAAAAATAGCAGATCTACAAGCTCATAGCGCGGCACTCGGTGCCGTGCTATGAGCTTGTATATCTGCTATTTTTGAATAGCCCGGTCTAAATGGGATAAACCAGATTGGAATCAGATTGTTTTCTATCAAGTCTGTTGCACAGAAAACAAAAACTCACTCATGGAAACTGATAATTTGCCAATCAGATTTGAACCGCAGAAATACCGACTACTCGTGTCACTCGCCAAAAATAGCCGATGGATGTGACCCATAGCAGAGGGGCGTCGTTTGGCGTCTCAGGGAATGGCGGTTGCCATCGTTCATTCAGAGATTCAGTTCTTTTATGCATAGTTTCTCCACCTCTGCACATTGTTCTTTCTGCATTCTTTTTTACGTTTTCAAACGTTGTGATCGTGTAGATCGGCAATTTTTTTGCTATTTTATATTTTTGCTATTGCACCGCTTTAAAGCCGCCACGTGCCAATCGCGTAGATCTACGTGAAGTGAAAAAAAAAAAAAAATCACCCAAAGACCAAGGAGATATGATTAGTTGAAGATCTAGACTCCTATCCACTTCCTTGTTAACTTAAAACTTAAAAATGCTGTATTTCGGCTCCTGAGTACTTTTTTTTTTCCAATGAAAAACTCTGGCACTGGCTAAAAAAATATGAAAATAATTCTGGCAGTTAATGTGTTAAGTGTTTTTGCCAATGGTAGAAAAAAATCCACCCGGCTTGTAGTTTTTGTTTTGTTTTAGTTTTTGTTCATGGAATGATGAATTGTGAGGTTGTAGATCGTCTATTTTCAGAGTGACACACCCTCTTTCGAAACCAACGCGATCGCCTTCTCAGCCTCTGCCACACAAACCGGCGACCGCAGTGGGAATGAGATATGTTTTCTTCCTCTCTCTCTCGCTCTCTCTCTGCTCTTTTATTTGGGCGTTTCAGGGCCATTTCAAAAGCTAATGGCCTGCATGCATCTGAGCACTGTTTGGCTTAGCCAAGTACTTGAGAAATGGGTTTTAAGTCCCCCCCACCCCCCCTTGGAGCAGCTAGCGAGAAAGTCTGTAATTACCGTAATTATTAAGCACAGCGAAGGTCAGCCGGAGGGCAGCCGGAGCTCCATTGGACGGTTCCCAGGCGAAAAGGAAAGGAAAGGTAGAGTAGTGGACTTGCGTCTCTCTCTATCAGTGGCACACCGCTCACAGAGTGGAGGAGAGAGAGAGGCAGAGTGGAGCATGAAACATCACAGAATATCCATGCCTGATTTATCACAGCGGGGAAAGCTCAATCAATGTAGGACTTGCCGGTCATTAAGTTGAGGTCAAACGGACTGCCAGTGGTGGTTGAACAGCGGTGGCCCGACCGTCTCCTCACGGCAGACACACTACTAGTTTAACACGTTTTGATAGAGCCGCGTACGTGGCTCCTATGCAGTATATGTGTATTGTTTGATTGATTGAATACTTTGTCTGAAATGTCCCGGACCCCCATCTGAAAATATTTAGTAATATTTTACTTACAAGATTTGTGTTATATATTTTTTTTAATAGCAGATCTACATGCTCACAACTCACATCGCGACATTTTGTGAGCTTATAGATCAGCTATTTTCAAATAGCCGATTTATATAAGGCTGAAGTGGTTAAACAGATTTTGAGGCTACAGTATTTTAACACATTTTGCTGAGGACCCCCTGGAACCCTCTGACCCTACTTTGAGAACCGCTGGTGTAAAAGAGGGTGTGTGTGTGTGCATGCGTGCGTGCGTGTGCACAATTGTATTCTACAAACCACTAGACCGGTATAGGGCCATATTTCTTGGGCATGCTGCCAGTATAGGCCCAGGAATTAAATCCATCAAATATTTGTTCACACACTGTGAATATTCTTTTCTCGTTTCGTGAATTCATAATCTCAGGTGCAGATTCAGAATCTAAATGGAAAGCCTTTATGAATACACAAAATTATACCCTCAGCCAATAATCAGGATGTACTCTGCCTGATAGTAAAGCTTATTACTGCAATTACAGTTTCCACTGGTCCTTCAGTCGCTAATTTTATACCAGGAGATTTGGTGCCTGGCAACCATGGACGGTTATAAGTACCTGGAACATTCCGGGTGCCCAGAGCCTTACAGAGACCGGCCAACAGTCACAGCTCACAGTTCCCCAGGAGTTGCTGAGGCTAAACTGTGGCATAGATTTTTAGTCGGTGCCTAGGCCTGTCACAATTATGACCATAATCGCCTAATCGCAATTATTTGAGATAATCGCTATTATTTTGCATAATCATCATAATCATTTCCACGTTGAAAGATGTTCTTAGACGTTTACAAGGCATCACGATGCGTTGTAGATCATTATTATTTGTGTTCCTATAAAATTATGAAATATGTCAGTAATGTCTTTGTATTTAAGTTACATTCTGCCCTCTGCATTTTTTTTTATTACGAAGCCTTAAAAGGTAAAAATAACATTCGTATCCATTATGTTCCAATGTTCAATGCCAAAAACACAATTAAATCGCAATTATTCGTGCAACAAATTAATCGTCAATTTAAATGTATAATTGTGATCGGTGCAGTGGCATTAGTCCGACGGTCAATTGTTCCTAAGCCCCATTGTTCCGATGGTGCACATTATAACTAAGCCTAACCTTAACCTCACAAAAACTGTACCTAAACCTAACCTCCTTAGCATAGGATGCCCTTAGCATTACCTTCTTTCCCTGTAAATAGCTACATAAACAGCAACTATTCAGGGAATCAGGCTCCTTTTCCATAACTTAACCTTGCAAAAACTATGCCTAAACCTAACCTCACACTATAATCTAACATTTATCAGACTATTGAGACTTCGCCCCCTTTCAGTCATGCTCGGCACCACCTCTCTCGCCACATTTAGCCCTAAAAGATCTGACACACACATGGATGCAGAAAGGAGCGAATCACACCGCCGTCGGCATGCAGCGCCAAAATGATGTCTTTTTGTCTCCTCCAACACACACAACAGTGTGTAACTCGGTTCCACGGGAGGTATACCAGTTCAGGCTTAATGATAGTGTAGAGTGCATGGCAGTTATGTGTGTGCCCGCTTTATCTCCATGCGCTGATCACTGACATCACCCCAGATGGCTTGTGATGCTCGGCTCACAGCAGAGACTACAGGCTAGACTTCCTCTCTAATTGCAACAGCTTAATGTGACCTTTGCCAGCTGACTGCCAATATCAACATGCACCCTTTTTCCTTAAGCCTTTTTTGCCTGAGGCCGATTCTAAAAATCTCTTCTAAGGGCACGGCCACACCGCACTTTTATTTTACCTCTGGGGCGGAATCTGCCAATGCTTTGTCAATGCAAATGCGTGGATTCATAGTCTTGAGGATTTTTTTCCAAGAATCCACGCATTTACATTGACAAATCATTGGCAGATTCCGCCCCAGAGGTAAAATAAAAGTGCGGTGGGAGCGCGCCCTAAATCCACTGATATAGTCACATACGTTTTCTGAAAAAAACCTATGTTGAATGCTATATCAGTGGTGCTCAAACTTTTTCATGTCATGGACCCCCAAAATTATTTGTATTTGGCCGCCGACCCCCATCTCAAAATGTGTTGTTCCAGGGACCCTGAGCATAGACTTGAGTTCAAAATGTTCGCTTTAAAAATATAATATCTATTCAAAGATTTACACACAATTTCAAGATTTTTCTAAAATAGCAGATCTACAAGCTCATTGCATGGCACGAAGTGACGCGCTATGAGCTATTGGAGATCTGCTATTTTTGAATAGACAAAGTATTATTTTTTTTTCGCAAATCTACTAAAATGACACGGAAGCTTTTCCGGTTTCAATCGGTTAATTGCACGTCTCTCTCGTCCTCTCTCTCTCTCTCTCCCTCTCCCTCCCTCTCCCTCCCTCCCTCCCTCCTCCCCTCCCTCCTTCCCTCTCTAAAGCATGTTGATTGTTGTGTTGTTGCTTCCGCCCGTGTGTGATGTGGGGATCATTAAAAATCCATTGTTAGAGACAGCGAGGCGCAACTTCAAAGGCTTGGAAAGAGGCTGTCAGGCCCCCCCCCCTCCAACCCCCCTCCCCTCTCCCAATGAGTTCAATTACTGCTCCCATTGGCTCCTCTAATGATACCCTGGAATGATTGCTGAAGCACCGGATTATATGGAAAAAGAGAGAGAGAGGAAAAAAACTATGTCTTCAGCAGAATGGTTAGTGAGGTGGAGCTGTTGTTTTATGTCTCCCGGTCGGTGCTAATTGACGCACTTATTATAAGAGATTCACACGGACGGACGTCTTCTGGGAGCCGTCCTCGAGTCGGCCCCCCCTCGTCCCAGGGGACCGGAGGGGGTGGTGGGGGGGGGGGGTTTGATCGTCCATCAGGACTGGCTAAGATTGCAGCTTTCTTAATCCATTAAGACCGGGAACGCATCTGTGTCATTTTTTTGTTTTCTTTGGGATATTTAAAAATAGCAGATCTACAAGCTCATATAGCGCGGCACCGAGTGCCGCGCTATGAGCTTGTAGATCTGCTATTTTTTGAAAAATCGTGAACATTTTTACACATCTTTGAGTATTTTTTTTTTTAAGCGAACATTTTGAACTCTTTTGAAGTCTTTGCTTCTGGAGGTCCCTGGAACAAAATATTTGATGTCAAGGACCCCCAACGTGATATGTAATTGGCCTTGGACCCCCATCTAAAAATGTTGTTCCAGGGAACCCCCTGACACACGGATGCGTTCCCGGTCTTAATGGGTTAAACGCCCATGCGTTCCCATGCTGCTACCAAGGCCGAGTTCTGGCACTCGCCTTCAAAGAGCTTAGCTCTGTGCAAGGCGGGCAGGCGGGCAGGGGAGGGAGGCGAAGGAAGCTACAAAAGAGACAATTAACAGGCAGCAATTTAAGCAAAATTGTTGGGAGCAGCAGCACATGGTATCACAGAGCTGGGTGAAGACACGAGAAAAGGAACAATTACTGCTATTTGAAATCGTCACTCTTGGACAGAAGATATCAGATAGATGAATGTGTTATATGGTGTTTTATGTTTTGGTCTACGGCTGACTCCAGTGTACCGCTCCTCTCGTATCAGTGATTCTTTTGTGGCTGATGGTGAGACAGTTGGTTGTTTGGCGCGACCGTGCATGCAACGGCTTGGTCTTTTACAGTGAGACCCATCGCTAGAGAGACGTGTCACCAGGAAGACCAGCATTGTGTCCTCTCTGGGACTGTGTGTGTGGCGTGTTTCTGTAGCAGTTTTTTTAGATGTGCATAACATGCATTTTCAGCAGAATTATTATCTATGCTGCTACATTGTCTAAAGGAAGCCGAACACAAATGGTCAGAGGGGGCGGGCCGTGAACACTTATCAAGATTTGTTGTGATTTTTTTTTTATCCAGAAAAGGTTGGAAACCAATGCTCTATCCCAGTGATTCTCAACCTTTTCAGGCCATGACCCCCCAAAATAATCATATTTGAACTGGGGACCCCCCAAAATAATCATATTTGAACTGGGGACCCCCCAAAATAATCATATTTGAACTGGGGATCTCCAAAATAATCATACTTGAACTGGGGATCTCCAAAATAATCATATTTGAACTGGGGACCCCCCAACATGATCATATTTGAACTGGGGATCTCCAAAATAATCGTATTTGAACAGGGGACCAGGGCCGGATCTAGGCATGGGCAAGGGGGGGAAATGCCCCCCCAAATGCCCTGACTGCCCCCCCCCAAAAAAAAAAAAAAAAAAGAAAGTTTTTTTTTTTTTGGGGGTGGGGGGGCTTGTGAAAGTTACATTTATGTCATGATATGAAATGTGAGCTTACCATAATCAAAATAATCCTTAATCATATTCCATCATGTATCATTGCACAATTCAAATAATCCTCTGCCCTGATTTTCCACACACACAGTCACACACACACACATGCAGTACTACTCCTAAACAATAGGAAGCAGTATTACACAAACAGCCGGAAAAAACTCGCCACCGCGCTTCCAGCATTTCCTAATGCCCCCCCAATTAATAATTTCTGTATCCGGCCCTGCAGGGGACCCCCCCAAATAATCATATTTGAACTGGGGAGCTTAAACTGTCACTTTAGTGTCATCTAGTGTACCCCCCCAAAATCATGTGGGGACCCGACCCACATGTTGAGAACCAATTGCTCTATCCGATCTATTTACTCTCCCTGCTGAACAGGCGCCCTGATCAACCTGTAGGAGGCGCTAGTGGAGCGCCCACACACAGCTAGTGGAGCACCCACCCGCTTCCTATCCTTAAACACGGCCTAAAATGTGTTCATCCGGAGGCACTGCGGAGAATTCCCCCGCACCTGGGCCACCTGCACGCCCCCCCCCCGCTGTCATTCATTATTAAGGCCCTCTTGTCTGCCGCTTCGCCCTCCGGTGCGAAGGCTTTTCTTCCCTCACCTCTGGTAACCTTTGTGCTGCTGCTGAAGGTTCCTCCTGTTGTTTTGTTGTGGTGTCATGGTGGATTTGATAGAATAAATGAACATGGGGGCTCTGGCCGTCCGGGCTTCTCTTGACCTCTTGACCTGTGTGGCTCTGATCCTGAAGCATTAACCCTTGAGTCACGTTGTGGGTGTGAGGGCTCAGGATGAGACATCAGCAAATGTTCAGTACTTTTACTTCTACTCCACTACATCTCAGAGGCAAATATTGTACTTTTACTCCACTACATTTGTTTGAAAACTTTAGTTACTTTGCAGATATAAATTATTACATTATAAAACATACATGAACCACTTTAGCCCGATTTTATAGGTTATTTGAAAATAGCCGATCTACAAGCTCACAACACGTCGCATCGCAACGCATTGTGAGCTTATAGATCTGCTATTTCAAAACATTTTAGTTATTTTACTTTTGATACTTTAAGTATATTTCGATGCCAATACTTGTGTACTTTTACTCAAGTAACATGTTGAACACAGGCCTTTTACTTGTAACAGAGTAATTTTATATTGTGGTATTTTACTTAAGCTAGGGAATGATATTGTCGCTGTCGGGTGGAAAGCTTGCGTGTCCAAAACCGTTCCATTTTCATTATTATTTAAAAAAACATTTTAAAATAGTGAAAATAGCAGATCTACAAGCTCATAACGCGTCGCATCGCGGCGCGTTGTGAGCTTGTAGATCGGCTATTTTCACTACTTTTATGTGACGCTCGTGCATAATGAAGTGGCATTAATTCATGAAAACGCGTATAAATATGGACATAATGAGGTAACGATATGCAGGAGGCTCTCTCTCTCTCTCTCTCTCTCTCTCTCTCTCTCTCTCTCTCTCTCTCTCCCTCTCTCTCTCTCCCCCCCTCTCTCTCTCTCTGCCAGTCTCTGCTCTTCAATCTGACCAGCAGTCACAGGGTGTGCCCGTGGCTTTAGAAGAGTATCATTTCCAATCTTCAATACGGCTGAACATAGAAATGAAATATTATGTCCGGGATGCACTTCATTGTGCATTTTCGTCTATATAAGACAGGCAGGGCAGAGATACATTATGGCAATCGCTCGCTCGTGCGCGCGCGTGTGTGTGTGTGTGCTCGTGCGCGCGTGTGTGTGTGTGTGTGTGCAAGCTAATCTCACAAACAACCCCGGCTATGATCATATTTCTCATGCACACGCACACACACACACACACACACACACTGCCAGCGGGGGCCATGAAGGACCTCAGTTCCGGAATATTTTTCAATTTGGTCAACGGGCAGCTATGTCATTTTTGTGAATCAATAATCCCAGAGCATTATTGTCCAGGCCTCCAGGCTCTCAGAGATCAGCATCAGAACGAGGTCTATGGAGCAGAACTGCATGGCCTCTTCATGGGCAACAAGCTGTACGAGTCTGGTGTATATGGAATCTAAACCAGTGGTTTAGATTGTATATCAAGGACCCGTACATTTGTATTTATTCGTCTGCGCACCCGTATCTGAAAAAGAAATGTGCCAGTGACTCCCATTCGAGAAGATTTGATAAAAAGGTAAATTTATTTTCTTTTCAAAATGCAGATTTATGGGGTTATTTACCTTACTGTTTATTGATTAGAGTTCATGCTTACTCTGCATATTTCGCACTTTCGTCACTAAGTCACTCTGGATATTATTGGGCTAAACGCCCAAAATGTGAATTGTAAATATAAATGAACGGATAAAACACAAAAATAATTATATGGAAATGCTGTCGGCTTTATTGTGTTTTTTATCCTTTTGATAAGGGTGTAGCCTATGCATGTATTGTACATAATATTGCATTGTCAATAACGATATCAAAGTTGATGGTGTGAGACATACTGACAGTCACATGGGCAAATAACCGTGTGTGCGTTATGTCCTGCTACGGCTCGGTTTGTCGTGGTCAATGCTAAAGTGGGAGCACAAATTTGAAACAGTTAAAGGACCACTTCACCCATTTTCAACCTATCTTCATATAATTGGTCCTCACTAATGCTCATGATAAAATGGTACAATTTATTTCTACTCACTCTGTGTCTTGCTGTGGACAGTTCAGAAACCCCGCCTACCAGTGACATCATCATTAGGCCTACGCAGGTTTTCTTTTTTCAAAAAAGATTTAAATGTTCTTTTTTGTTTTTTTTTACGCAACAATGGCTTCCATTATAGCGCGCTAACTTTCCAGGAATAGAAAGCCTGCAGTTTCTATTAGCTTGGATTACCCATCGATGATGTCACTGGTAGGCAGGTTTCTGAATGGTCCACAACCCTTCGAGACTCGGAATGAGTAGACAAAAAAGGTACCATTATTATAATGAGCATTAGTGATGACCAATTATATGAATATTGAAAATGGGTGACGTCGTCCTTTAAAAAACATTGCTCCAGATCATAGATAATACCATCGCCTCAATTTGGAAGTTCAGTTTGCACTGAAATTAATGTTAAACTTTGCTTCAATGCCATACAGAGTCAAATTTTCATTGTTATATTGTATCATGTAGTATACGATCTATCTAACATAATTATTATACTATATTATATTAGACCATTATACTATCTTACACTATATTACTATTATTGCTATTGCCACTACCACTATGACTGTTATTGCTGTGATAGTTTTACTTTTTATTGTTGCTGCCCATTACTGCCTTTGCTTGAATCTCCCCCTCTCTCTCTCTCTCTCTCTCTCTCTCTCTCTCTCTCTCTCTCTCTCTCTCTCTCTCTCTCTCTCTCTCTTTCCCCCCTGACTCGAGGCAGATGGCCGCCCACCCTAGAGCTTGCTGGATCTGCCTTGACGTTTCTTCCAGTTAAGGGGGAGTTGTTCAGTTAAGGGGTAGTTTTTCGTTGTCACTGTCACAACAAATTGCTCGCTCAGGGTGGGGACAATGTCATGTTCTCTGCTTTATCCCATTAAGACCGGGAACGCATCTGTGTCATTTTAAGATTTATTTGGGCTATTAAAAAATAGCAGATATACAAGCTTATAGCGCGGCACCGAGTGCCGCGCTATGAGCTTGTAGATCTGCTATTTTTAGGAACAATCTTAAAATATGTGCAAATCTTTGAACATGTATATAGATTTTTAACTCAAATCTTTGCTTCTGGGGGTCCCTGGAACAAAAGGGGGTTGAGATGGGGGGGGTCCGTGGACAAATACATATAACTTTGTCGGTCCTTGACATGAAAAAAGCTTGAGAACCACTGATCTTTTTTAACTGTTAGGATTTAGAAGACAAAGATTTGAGTTAAAAAAAATATATATATATATATATTGAAAGATTTGCACACATTTTTCACGATAGAAAATACAATAAAATAGCAGATCTACATGCTCTATGAGCTCGTAGATCTGCTAATTTCGAATAGCCAAAAGTATAAAATAATAGTTATAGCAAAAAAAAAATCTGAAATGACACAGTATGCCTTCCAGGATTGAATGAGTTAAATGTAAGGTGTCTTGAGAGAACGTGTTGTGGCACTACGATAACACTGAACTGGTTTGTACCTCTGTGAGAGGACATGTGTTCTCCTCTCAGAGAGCTGCACTGTACAACTATAAGGGATTTACACTGCCGTTATCCCCATGATGATTTGAAAAGCACACACACTATTGTACCATCCTCCCCAGTGCTTCAGTGAATCAGGTCATCTCTACCCACTCACCGCAGCCCACTCTCACCCAAACAATCCTCTTTTTGAACCATTCATCAGCAGAAACATTAACGCCGACTCGTGTTCCTTATTGTCCTCAAAATGGGGCAATTTTGGGTCTGGTGTATTTACTCGGTCGGTATTAGAGCACTCGCCTTTTGGACCACAATAGCCTGGCTCCCCCGCACGATATCAGCACCAACAATCCGCGTGGATGCATGGATTAAAGCAGGGTCTTCAACGTTTTTTCCAGGCCAGGGGCCCCCTAGCTGAGAGAGAGTTGAAGCAGGGACCCGCCATTATATATGGCAGTGGTTCTAAAACGTTTTCATGTCAAGGACCCCCAAATTGATATGTATTTGGCCACGGACCCCCATCTGAAAATATTTTGTGCCTGCTCTGTTTTCCCTCTACACCAAACTTCTTTGCCGAAAATAGTTTGGTTCTATATACGTGTGTGCACTTTGTATCATAGTGTTGTGGTCTTTTCATTGTTTGTTTGAGTTTACATGGCAGAAACAAGTATAGTTTTTACCTGCCATATCTTCCATGTTGGGACTATGAATGTAAATGTGCATCCTTGCTAAATCCAACGTATTTACACTGCATTCCAACTGCTGTAGCTGTGTTGTTGTGTTAACTACTGTCCCGACCAAATAAACTAATAAAGTAAAGTAACAACAATGAACGTTGGATTTTTGCGGGGGCCTAAGTTCTTTAACACCAACGGAGCCAGTTGATAAATGTCAAGCTTTCTTTTTTTCTCCAAATGCACTCAGAAGAACACCAAACACGTCTTTTCCGCCCAGACACTACCTCAAAATTCGACTCCAGTAACTGTACTTTAGTTACTTTCCTCCACTGCTCATGTGTCAAAGGTGGACATTTGGGCCTGAGGGTGGAGGAAAGGTCATGGGGGCTCACTCGAATGGCTGGGGTTCAAACCTCCAGTTTCAAGGCAACCTGCCAGTTACTTATTTAAGTGTCTTGAGTGCGAATCGAAACCATGGCCTTAGGGGGCCATGTCCACAGAAAGTGTGTGTTTTTTTAGCTGCCAGTGCCAGTTCTATAATATCGATGCTGCCTCCAAATTCTTATTTTTGATGTTTTTCCACCCGACAGAGACGAAATACAGTATAGCCATACTAGGAGCTCTACTCCTCCCAGCACCGCTTGGTGTTTCAGTCAGGGTCAAGGCTAGGGTGTGTTGGCAGAGCGCCCTGAGTGTAGAAAATAGTTTAACATGGTCAGAAACAATCAGAAACAAACAAACTACCATCAAACTCTCCTCAAATCAATTCAATTTGATTACAGTGTCAAAAGCACAAGTTGTCTGAAGACGCTTTACACATCGAAACCTCCTTTTGTGTTTTTTCGTTAAATCAACCTCCTACTTAATCATACTACAGCATCACACAAAAGCACTTTCTCTGTTTTCGAATTTGAATTCTGAAAAGTAACACTTTTGGACATTTGCACGGTTTACAGAGACGATGAAGCGCAGAGACACAACTGCACTTGGATCGCCGTTTTGCAACAAATGCAACAAATAATCATCGCCTGTGTTTCTCTCCCCTGAGAAAGCAAAGGCTACAGTGGCAAAGAAACAATCCCCTCTAACGGGAAGAATCCTCAAGCAGAACCAGAGTTTACTTTAATAAATAAATGGATGTTGAACCTTTCTTAAGTTCCGTCCTACTCAACACTCACCCTGACAGGGGAACATTTGCCAAAAAGAATTGCTCTATACAAGCTCACAACGCGTCACAATGTTCTTTTTGGCGAAGAGATTTGTTGCATTTGTTGCAAAACGGCGATCCAAGTACAGTTGTCACTCATGTCACGTTTTTACTAAGAATAGAGGGTTTAATTGGTTAAGTTAATTTGTAAGCACCACACAGTACATAGTCTGCTCCATCTCTCCTCATGCTTCTGTGAAATATCTGGCTGACAGCTCACCAGAGACCTGGCATCCTCGCCGAGTTATTTGTACCGTCTTGTTGTGCTGTTGAAAAGCGACACAAGAAAAACATGCATTTATCGTCTCTTTCTTTAAAGGTCAGAATGCTGCCACAGCCTGTTGGTTGGTCGGTCCCCTGGTAGCGAAGGCTTTTTGAAATGTCTTCCTTGTTCAATGTCAAGGTTAACCCCTTCAAACCGGGAAAGCATCTGTGGAACCACTTTAACCATACTTTGGCTATTAAAAAAAATCTGATATACAAGCTCATAGCGCGGCACCGAGTGCCACACTATTAGCTTGTAGATCAGATCGTGAAAATGTGTTCAAATCTTTGAATATTTATATATTTTTTTTACAGCTAACATTTTTAACTCAAATCTTTGCTTCCGGGGGGTCCCTGGAACAACATATTTTTAGATGGGGGTCCGCGGCCAAATACATATCATTGTGGGGGCCCTTGACATGAAATAGTTTGAGAACCACTGATTATAGCAATATACAATTTTTTCACAAAAAACTGTTGGATTTAGAAGACATTTGTAGAATCCCCAGAAGCAAAGATTTGAGTTCCAAATGTTTGCTTTAAAAAATCTATAGATATTCAAAGATTTGCACAAATTTTCACAACTTTTCAAAAATAGCAGATCTACAAGCTCGTAGCGCGGCACTCGGTGCCGCGCTATGAGCTTGCAGATCTGCTATTTTGAATAGCCAAATAAATCAAAAAAATGACACAGATTATTTCCCGTTCTAAATGGGTTAAGGTCCCTTGCATTCTGGTGAGTTTTTCTTTTCTTTGGTTGTTGGTTGCTGGAATGGTCTGCTGCAAATCTTTTCTATTTAGTTTCATATCAACATCATTGCTTATTCTGTTCTGTTATTTCAGTTCTCCCACATACGAGCTGTACAGTAGTTTGTTTCTCATGCAGTCGAAGGCCAAATGCGTTTAGATTTGGCCTTGAGGGTTGCAGCTATCATAGCTCTCTCTGGCTTTAGGATTATGATGGCGAATTCCAAAAGCTAATAGACCCAGGGGATGGGATTCTTATAAGAGCTTGATATTTCAATGAGTTCTGCTTTGCTTGATGGTAAATGCAGCCAGAATTTATAATCCCCTCTTTTTAACTTGGTATTATGGAGGAGGAACAGCCCCGGTTCGGCCCCGCAGACATTGTTTGGAACTGCTCCCATGAACACAGCAGGGTTATTTTTTTTTGTCCACATTTCAATTGGAATTGCTCTATTGGGTCTTTTATCCCCCTTTATTCTAATTGGTCCCGCGCTTGGGGACCCCATATAACTAAACGCAAGAACGCTCGCCCAGGGTCGAATCCGTTGACCTCGGAACGGTTGCCACCAGGTATTCCTAAAGGTAACCTCAGTAAAACTATGCCTAAACCTAACCTTATTTCTAAACATAACCTCAGTAAAACTATGCCTAAACCTAACCTTATTCCTAAACATAACCTCAGTAAAACTATGCCTAAACCTAACCTTATTCCTAAACATAACCTCAGTAAAACTATGCCTAAACCTAACCTTATTCCTAAACATAACCTCAGTAAAACTATGCCTAAACCTAACCTTATTCCTAAACATAACCTCAGTAAAACTATGCCTAGACCTAACCTTATTCCTAAACGTAACTTCAGTAAAACTATGCCTAGACCTAACCTTATTCCTAAACGTAACTTCAGTAAAACTATGCCTAAACCTAACCTTATTCCTAACCTTAACCACAGTAAAAAATACAAGAATACAAGAACCAATGGGAAAGCGCTCCGCAAAAAAAAGGGGGGGTGAATGTGTTTTGGGGCGAGCTTTCTGGTTACAATATGAATTGGATATTGATGTTTCCTCCAAATGTAGTTTTAATCACTTAAACCCTATATACTTTGTTGACTATTAAGTGACAGGCCTAATCGTCCCCTATGCCAAATGGAGTCAAATGCCTTTCATTTCATCAGCGAAACAGGCAAATATGTCATCCTTGCTTTTTTATGGCGGACGTGTGTTGGTGCATGTGTAGAAGAAGGTATACAGATGGTCTTGATTTGCGTTGCTTGGGTATAAATTAAGCCAATGTATCTGTGACGTCTGTTTGTAATGCTTCAAAAGGTTTGCTCAGTGTCCACACCACATTGTCTTTGTTAGCTTTGAGATCCTTTATTATCTCAGCCAGGAGATCATGCATTTGCCCCCCCCCCCCCCCCCCGTGTGTGTGTGTGTGTGTGTGTGTGTGTGTGTGTGTGTGTGTGTGTGTGTGTGTGTGTGTGTGTGTGTGTGTGTGTGTGTGTGTGTGTGTGTGTACTTGTTTTACCATGCTTGTGAGGGCCAAATGTCCCCACAAGTATAGTATAAGTATTTGAGAAATACGCATTGTGACGCCAATTTTCCTGGTCCTCGTGGGTTTATATTAAAAAAGATATTTAGTGTTACAAGACGTACAATTAGGAAAAGATTCATGTTGGGCATGGGGTTGGTATTAAGCCAGTGTGCACCGGAAAATAGCCGATCTGCAAGCTCAACAGGCGCGAAGCGTGACATATTGTGACCTTGTAGATCTGAAATGTATCTGTGACGTCTGTTTGTAAATGCTTCAAAAGGTCTCCTCCGTGTCCACACCAAATTGCCTTTGTTAGCTTTGAGATCCTTTTATTATCTCAGCTATAGGAGATTGTGTGTGTGTGTGTGTGTGTGTGTGTGCGTGTGCGTGTGCGTGTGTGTGCGTGTGCGTGTGCGTGTGTGTGCGTGTGCGTGTGCGTGTGTGTGTGCGACCACGCAGTTGCAGCCTTATAAGCACGGACAAGTAGTTTGAAGATTACTTTTATCTTGATATGCTTTTACGAGCATTACTAGGCTTGATTGTGGTTGTGTGTGTGTGTGTGTGTGTGTGTGTGTGAGAGAGAGAGAGAGAGTTTGATAGCAAGAGAGAGAGAGGTAGAGTTATAATCTTGCGGCTCATGGAGAAAAGCCTCTTCTTCTCTCAGTAGAGCGATAAGTGTTTGTTTATGGCTCCTTCCCGCTGCGCCCGTTTAAACTTTCACAGCGAGTTGTAAAACAAGATTTGATTAAACGTCTCATCTGGTACAAAACCTATAGTGTCTGCTACAGCGCAGTGCTGCTCAAAGTGGGGTCCGGGGACCACCCCAGCGGTCCTTGAAGGGGGTTCCAGGGGGTCTCGATCCAGCAAAATGTAGAAGAGTTTTTAAACCACTTGAGGCCTATTTTATTTTATTTTCCTGGTGTCAAAGAGGAATCTGTAGTGGGTGCTCAAAAACATAGATACATAATGAGGCTAAGACAACAATTCAGATTTCAAAGTATGAGAGATTTTACTCGAGTAAAAGGAGCCAAAACTTGCACGTACACATTAGTGTTGATTTTGACAGCAATTTTTTTTAATCAGTTTTAGTCATAGTCTTTTCAATCAAATTCCATTTAATTTTAGTCATATTTTAGTCATCTGAAATGTTTTACTGTTAGTCTAGTTTTAGTCGACTAAATATCATAAGATTATAGTCAACTAAAATGTATTTTGGCGGTGCCTTGATGGCGTCATAATGGTAGATTTCACACTTGGTCGCATGCTGAAAATAGCAGATCTACAAGTGTGAGCTTGTAGATCTGCTATTTTCAGAGCGCAATACCCGAGCGCAGCCAAGCATAGCATGACTTGTCTTTTAGTTCTACTGGATCTCTTCTCCACTAGTCCCTCACTAACATTTTAGTCTAGTTTTTATTTGTTGACAAAATTGTCAATGTATTTATAGCTTAGTAGCTTAGTTTTTATTTAGTTTACGTCAGTGAAAAAAGGTAGTCGACGAACATTTTTCGTCACAGTTTTAGTACACATGCAACGGAAACCGTGTCTGACTCAACTCAGGTCATGTCTGACCTCTGCGGGAGGCAGCCGTCACCTCAGTGTGATGTGAATTCATACTAAAAATGTTCCCTTCATATAATAGAGTTCTCTGAAATTAATTTCAAATCACCTTGACACTGGCTATTGGAAAATAGCCGATCTACAAGCTCATAATGCGTACGTACTGCTGTGTTGTGCATGGTTGGCTATTTTTGAAGAATGTTGACACATCGTGACAAATTCTCTCATGCGGGGTCCCCTGGCACAAAATATTTTCCGTGGCATTTCAAAAAAAGTTAAAATTCAAGGAAAATAGAAACAATAGCAGATCAAGAAGCTCACCACACATGTGTGAGCCTGTAGATCAGCAACGTTTGCACACCAAATGATAAAATAGGACATTAAAGGAGTAGTTCATCCAATTAAGTACTTATTTTCTATCAATTACACACCCCATAAAGCCTTAAATTCATGGAGATTCTTCAATTTTTTGTTGCATTTCTGAGCTAATAATTTGATGACCAGCGGAGCCACCCGGTCATCGAACTATTGGCTCAGGAATGTGACAGAAACAAAAAAAAATCTCCATGAATTCAAGGCTTCATGGAATTTTCATCAGAATTTTCAACCGATATCTAAAGCTGGTTTGGTTTGTTAAAAGTGCCAGGCATATAGTTATGTTATGACGCATGATGCATATTATTATACTTGATAAGGTGGTTTAACTACCATATATACCACACTTAATTCAGTTTATTTTCTCTTTGGGGTCATAGGGTCACAACTAACCAGGTCAGTGGCCTTGTGGTGTCCAGATAAGTTTGGGGGGTCGGGTTTCATTTCTTTTGTTTTGTTTTCTGACCTCAATTACACCCAAAAAAACTGAACTTTGAACATTCAGTAGATTTTTTGTGGTCTGGGGTTTTCTGAATAATTAGGCTCAGAAAAATGCTGTGATTTGCCCGGTGGACTTTGATATCACTGTCCGTTAATCCCGCCCTCTTTCCAGAATAGTGACGCTGTCGCTGGGGGTTCAAGTGGTTACTTTGGGGGTTCACCCAGGGTGCCATACAAGGTGGAACGGCCACTGTCTGCATGAAAACACAGCAACATAATAGATACACACCAAGTGAGACTGGAAATAATAATACAAAATCAGAAAATATGTGTGGAAGAGAGAGAGAGGAAGGTGGGCGTCAAAAATTGAACAGTGGAATAGAGTGTTTCCGTAATTGCTTTTTTCTTTAACCCGTTTAGACCGGGAACGCATCTGTGTCACTACTTTATCCATATTTTATACTTTGGCTATACAAAAAAATAGCAGATATACAAGCTCATAGCGTGGCACATGAGCTTGTAAATCTGATATTTTTGAAAAATAGTGAAAACATGTGCAAATCTTTGAATATATTAATTTTTTAAAGCGAAGATTTTTTTTCTGGGGGTCCCTGGAACAAAATATTTTTTCACCCGGTGCCAATTATCTAAGTGACCCTGTGCGCTACACTCCCCCCGCCAGCCTAGGGAGCCCAGAGCCGAGCTCATGCCTCCTTCAATGCATGAGAGCCAACTGACCTTCTTGTCACCTGACAGGGGGGAGTTTCCCTGGTTGGACGTAGCGCGTGGAAGGAACACGTTATTCCAACCAATTCCTTTCCCCTCCATCAGGCGCCCCGGCTGTCATGGGGGAGGCGGTATATCTTCTATTTTTGAATAGCAACGCAAAAATCTAAAGATGCTTTCTTTACAGATGCTTTCAGGGTTTTACATGGATTATTATCTATTCCTGTTGGCGGTCATGGCTGCCAGTTCCCACCTGATGTCGTGTGGGAGTTCAGACTGCTCCAGATCGTACTGAATAACTGCTAGCTTGCATAACGTCTTCAGAGGAGGACTCAAGTCTAAGATGTACAGGACACTGGGCTTGTCTTCGTATCCTCTAAAGAGGATGATACGATCTCCCACCATGCAACAGGACACATCAGACATCCCAAGCGGGGGTTCCCCCTTGGGCTCAACCTTCTTCCAGGAGAAGGTCTCTGGATTGAATTTCCACAAATCATTGAATAACTGCTTCTGGTTCCTGCCACCAAATATGTACAGCTCTCCATTGTAGGCAAAGGCTGAATGACACCTGCGTCTTTCTGGAAGAAGCTTTGCAGAAGGCGTGCTCAGCCAGCAGTTGGTCTCTGTGTCAAACACTCTGATGATGTTGTTGTCCACCTGGACGTTCCAGCCCCCAAATACAAACATCTTTGTCCCGATGATGGTTGCAGAGTGACGTGATAGAGCAGGTGATGGAGTGCCTCTGGTATTAAGTGAAGACCAGACCATTGTGGTGGTGTCCAACTTGTATATGTCATTAGTGTTCACAGTCTTGCATCTTCCTCCATAGATATACATGACTTTCCCCAAGACACAGGCTGAGTGGCTCCTCCTCCCCACTGGAACGGTCCCAGATACCTTGGGTTTTATCCATCTGTGAGTGTCCACATCAAATGCATAAAGCACGCTGGAGTCGTACACCTCGATGTTAAGCCATAATCATCCTCCTTTATCAGAAACTTCACTGATCCCCCCCAGACGTAGACAACCTCTTCTATCAGCACAGCTGTGTGGCGCACACAGTTGGAGGGGACCTCGGGAGGACATTCTCCTCTTCCAGTTGTCACAGGAGGCAACTGAATCCAGCGCAAAGCCACTGTGTTGAAGACATGCACCGCAATCTGGTCCCCGATGTTCAAGTTATAGTTATAGTTATAGTTATAGTACCCCCCGAAGGAGTACAGATTGTCTCCCACTGCTACAGCGGCATCAAAGGATCTCTTTGTTCCACTGTTCAGGTGCAAGGTCCAGCGCCACATATTGGAGAACAACAACAACAACAACAAAATGGATGGATGTGAAGTCTTCAGGTCTCCGTAAAACAATGGCAGTGCTGTGCCACACGCTAACATTTATGTTGGGTACAGCAACACTAAACGTCAGGCAAAGGACTCCATATTTGGGAAAAACTAACATCATATTGATGACATCGGTGTGGAACTCCTTATTTAGGCAAGACTGGGATCAGACGTACTCTGATCTGTTTGTGTTAGATGGCCTTAATAGAGCACCGACATCACTGCAACTAGAGGGCGCTATCCCCTTGGGTCACTCACAGCGTTATTTTTTTGTATTGGAATCCCCATAGAGGAATCTTAGGTCGCGTCATATAAACTTTGTATGACGTGACCTAAGATTCCTCTATGGGGAGTCCAATACAAAAAAATAAGCTGTGAGTGACCCAAGGGGATAGCGCCATAAGCCGTCAGCAGGCCTGCTAGTGCCTTAGATTCTAAGGCACTAGCAGGCCTGCTGACGGCTACGCCAAAAGATTATGGTTTGAAGCAGTGCATGCCCTCAACCAGTGTTGCCAGATTTTGCGAGAGAAATAAGCAACCAGGTGGTCTATGAAAACAAGTCCAAAAGAAGTGACTATAGGCCACTTGAGCACTTTAAGCCTATATGCATTTTTGAAAACAGACGATCTGCAGTACAAGCTACGAGCTTGTACTGTAAATCTACTATTTTCAAACAAAATTTCAAAATTCTTAGCGAAACATTTTGAATACATTTTAACAACGCAAATCTGGTAGGGAGGTCCCTGGCACAAATAGTTTTTAGATTGGGGGGGGGGGGTCCATGGACATATTAATTTGGGGGTCCTTGACATGAAAATGTTTGAGAACCACTGGTTTAAACAACATTAGGAAGCAAGCCCAAATAAGCAACTTTGAGATTAGTAGATCAGCTCCTATAGCCCTCGACAACTGGAGAATAAAACAAAGACAAAGGTACATTGGTGTCACTTTCCGTTAATCCCGCCCCCTCTCCAGAATAGTGACGCTGGGGGTTCAAGTGGTTACTTTGGGGGTTCACCCAGGGTGCCATACAAGCTGGAACGGCCACTGTCTGCATGAAAACACAGCAATATAATAGATACACACCAAGTGAGACTGGAAATAATAATACAAAATCAGAAAATATGTGTGGAAGAGAGAGAGAGGAAGGTGGGCGTCACAAATTGAACAGTGGAATAGAGTGTTTCCGTAATTGCTTTTTTTCTTTAACCCATTTTGACCGGGAACGCATCTGTGTCACTACTTTATCCATTTTTTATACTTTGGCTATACTAAAAAATAGCAGGTATACAAGCTCATAGCGTGGCACATGAGCTTGTAAATCTGATATTTTTGAAAAATAGTGAAAACGTGTGCAAATCTTTGAATATATTTATTTTTTAAAGTGAACTTTTTTTTTTCTGGGGGTCCCTGGAACAAAATATTTTCAGATGGGGGTCCGCGACCAAATACATATAATTTTGGGGGTCCTTGACATGAAAAAGTTTGAGCACCACTGATATTATAGCAGCATACGTTTATTTTTATTTTTTTAACTGTCAGGATTTAGAAGACATTTGTAGAATCCCCAGAAGCAAAGATTTGAGTTAAAAATGTTCGCTTGAAAAATATATATATATAAGATTTGCAGAAATGTACAAGATGAAAAAAAAAATAGCACATCTACAAGCGTGGCACCGAGTGCCGTGCTATGAGCTTGTATATCTGCTATTTTTTGAATAGCCAAATAAATCTTAAAATGACACGGATACGTTCCCGGTCATAATGGATTAAACTGCACCAGTAGGTATAACCCAGACCCACGGGGGTAGAGAGGTACTTTAATAAACACAGCAGTGTGCATGCAGGCAGATGCTTAGTTAGGGGCCGGGGGAACTACTGAAGGCAGTCTGGCCCCTCCAGATAGTAGGCTCTAGTCTACAGCAACACACTGCAACTTCAGGCTATAGGGGAATGCATGGGGGATGGATTACTTATTATTATGCTGTAGGATCCCTATTAAAACCACTTAAAGGACGACTTCACCCATTTATTTTCAACCTATCTTCATATGAGTGGTCCTCTAGTCCAGTGGTTCTCAAACTTTTTCATGTCAAGGACCCCCACATTGACACTTATTAGCCCGTGGACCCCCATTTGAAAAGATATGCCAGGGACTCCCATACGAGAAGATTATTTATACTGCTCTAGCAGTGATTCTCAACCATTTTAATTTCAAGGACCCCCAGTTTGACATGTATTAGGGCTACGGACCCCCATTTAATGGCATTTCTATCTCTGGGACCCCAATTTATATTGTAAAATCAATGTTAATTTAACTCTGAAAGTGTACAAATGGAACCAAATGGTTAGGGGTCCATTTGGTTCCATTTGTACACTATCAGAGTTACAGACCCATAAGGGTCCATTTAGTTCCTAACTATCCTTCATTTAGCTGGGGACCCCCTGGAACTCCCTTAAGGACCCCTGGGGGTCCCCGGACCCCACTTTGAGAACCAATGCTCTAGCCTGATTATCAGCCTGAAGCTGCGTGGAGCTTCAGTCTGAAAAAAATTGTCTGCAGTGTAGGCGATTACAAGGGGGAGGGGATTCAAATTTCCCTAAACCAATCACAAGAGATCCGCGGATCCGCCTACATCTGTCGTCATCGCACAGCTTGTTTTAGCAGATACTCGCTGATTGGCTTGTCGTTAGACCCACCCTCACCTCGGACTCTCATTGGACGGTACTTTTTGTCTGTGGCCAAATACGATACAATGCTGCTGTGCTGCAACAATGTTGCAATGTTGAGCCGGTCCTTGACATGAAATCGTGAGAACGACTGCGTTATGGAAGAACCTGGCTGGTGGGCGTTAAGGCCTTAAGCTCCTCAACCAACCACTAAAATCCTATTTTACACTTGGAGCCCTATTTTCACCGGTGCCTTACACATTAATCCCTAAACTTCTTTGCCATTTTATTTTTATTTTTAAAAACATTTTCAAATAGTTCACATAGCCAATCTTAAAAAAAAAAAAGAAGGAAAACATGGCAAATAAGTTTAGGTATAATGGGTAAGGCACCGGCGAAAATAGGGCCCTTGGGCTATTCGGAAATAGCCGATCTACAAGCTCAAAATGCATGAATGTAATTTGGGAATGTTATTGTTTTTGTACTTTTGTTTAGATTAGAGCTTCGTGCATGTCCTTTTTGTAACTGAATTTTTTTACTAGGTAAATATTTGTATAAAAAGGTCTAACCAGGGACTGGCATCGCAAATTAGCCTCTGCTATAAACCCCATATACAATGCAACGGTTTCATGTTTTATAACTTGATTCATTGTTTGTCGTATTGTCCCTGTCAAATAAACGTATAAATAGAATTAAGAAAATGAATCACTTTGCGTTGTGTTGCGAGCTTGTAGATCCACTATTTTTGGGGGGTTATTTTTTAAGGTTTTGATCAAGACTTTAGCATATAATGAGATGGCCAAAGTAGTGGACCCCCTGATTTAATAACGGTTAACGTTAAAGTTTCAAGGCTGCAGCCGCTCGTCCCCTTCAGCGTGTTATTGGATTGACACACGGAACGATCAATTAAAATGATTAGACGATTAAAAACGCACATGAAAAATGCGCCGTTACAGGCCGGTTCTGCAAAGGGAATTTAATCACATCATAAACCCATGAGGATATAGAACGCTCCAGTTATGTTAAGAGCCTTTTTATTAACTAGGTATATTGAGGTCTTACTGTAGGAGTCCACTATGACTTTTCACATTTTATAGCTGTGTGTGAACGGGCAGGGACAGTGGGGATAGCTTTAAATAGGGTTCAAATGTAGGTCATCGATGGCTGGGTTTGTTCCATTCACCACTCTATGTAATGGCCCTCGCTCTGTTGGAGGTAACAGCCAGCTCTCTGAAGGTCCACAGCACTGGAGCACAGGCTACAGACATTACCAGTAGGTGGAATGTAGTTGATTACATTTAGTACTATACTTGAGCACATATTTTAGATACTTTTGCATTACTTGAGTAATCATACTTTGGCCATGTATTATAATAGCTGATCTACAAGCTCACAACACGTGGGAGTGTGAAAACCCACCTCTTTAGGAAACACTACCCTGACCCTTCCTCTTTGCCTTGCCTACCTGTTGTCAATTATTTGTACGAGCTCTTGTTTTATTGGATATCGATACACTTATTTGTTTTAGCTCTTGCTCATTTGTCTCATCTGTTAAGAAAGTAGGTAGCTGATATATTGCACTTTTACCTTAGCTCTAGGTATACTCTTAGTTGCTTGTTTTAGAAGAGAATGCACTTAAGACTTCTGGTGATTAGTAGTTTTCTTGCCTACCTATGTTGAATGCACTTTTTGTAAGTCGCTTTGGATAAAAGCATCTGCTAAATGACTGTAATGTAATGCAATGACTCGTTGTATGACCCTTATAGATCAGTTATTTTTGAAAGATGTTGAAAGATTTTCACAAACTGAAAATAACTATTTTCTCCATATTTTAACTTTTAGTGTTTTTTTCATAAATTAACTCCCTACTTGATCATACTTACAGCGTCACACAAAAGTATCAAAAACGGCAGAACTACAAGCTCGAAGTGCTGCGCGAAACGACGCGTTTTGAATTTGAATCCTGGAAGGTAACAGTTTTGGCCCCTCGCTCTGTTGGAGTGAACAGCAGTGAAAGTACACTATAACCACACCCATGGCATCCCACTGCACAGCACATGGAAGCCTTAATGACGCTCTAAATAGAAGTCAGGAAGCATTCAGACTCTCGTACAACCCGTGTTTTCACCTGAAAGACGTGTTTCCTTTAAAGCAGGGGTCTTCAACATCTTTCAGATCAAGGACCCCCGAGCTCAGAGAGAGATGAAACAGGGACCCCCTCTTGTATGAAATTGTGTTTCAGATTTTTTTTGGGTACTTTTTTCCCTCTACACCTATACCAAATACATGCCAAAAATAGCCGATCTACAAGCTCACAACGCCTCGCAGTGTGAGGCGTTGTAGATCTGCTATTTTTGGCTAAAGTTTTCCTTAGAAAAAGGATGCCAGGGTTCAAGTGGTTCCCAGTAAAATTAGTTATGAATTAGTTCAAACCAGTAGAACAACTTTAACCATACAGTATTTATAATAATCTTGAAACATTTATAAAACCTTTTTTTTAACAACACACAAATCTTGTATGGGGGATCCTTGGCCCAAAAATATTTTCAGAAGTAAATAGATATTCATTTGAGGGTCCTTGGCATGAAAACATTAGAGAATCACTGGCCTAAATGGTGATAATAGATTTTTGGCTATAGTCTATAACCATTATTATTATTATACTTTGGCTATTCAAAAATAGCAGATCTACAAGCTTGTATATCTGCTATTTTGTTTTAATCGTGAAAATGTGTGCACATCTTTGAATATATATGCATTTTTGGATCAACATGTTTAACTCAAATCTTTGCTTCTGGGGGTCCCTGGCCTGGAACAAAACCTTTTCATGTCAAGGACCCCCAAAATTATATGTACCAACTCAAAATATGTTGTTCCAGGGACCCATTACCCCCCCGAACCCCTCTCCCATGGAGCAAAGATTTGAGTTAAAAATGTTTGCTTTAAAAATATATATTGCCTATTCAAAGAGAGTTAGGAGAGGGTTCATGAATGATGGCAGGTGGCAAAATAAAACCCTATACCAACTGTATGATTCCTTTTATTCCTCCCCCCCCTCTCCCCCCTCCCCCACACAAGCGCCACCCAGAATTTGTTTTTATACGCTCCTTTGCATAAGTGCGACAAAGCGCTTTCGTTAGCATTACATTACGCATAATTTATCCTACTTATTTCCATTTTTTCCCTCTCTCTGCCCTTCGGTGAGGAAGGGAAGATGCAGTGGCGTGTCGTATGCACCAGGACCAAACATTAATAAGTTGCTGCACATTTAATCTGCCTAGATAAGCTTTTAGTTTCATTGTGTGTGTGTGTGTGTGTGTGTGTGTGTGTGTGTGTGTGTGTGTGTGTGTGTGTGTGTGTGTGTGTGTGTGTGTGTGTGTGTGTGTGTGTGTGTGTGTGTGTGTGTGTGTGTGTGTGTGTGTGCGAGCGCGCCTGCGTGCGTGCGTGCATGCACGGCGTGTGTGTGCGGCGCATGCATACTTGTATTGGTACTTGTGAGGCCCAAATGTATTGTTTTCCGGGTCCTCACAAGAGAGATTGAGAGATAGTCTTAGTCTACAATTAAAGGTAGGGTAGGTGATTTTCTTTGGTTAAAATAAGTGTTAAATAGCTCTATATTCTGATAGTAATCAACTAATCATTGCTATAGAGTGTTTGTTCAGTAACAGGAGTCTCCATGTCTCTCCAGCTCTTTATTAAACAGAAAATGCATTTTCAGATCAGATCTGGATACCAATTTGATCCAATCTGGATAGAGAACTCAGTCAGGATACAGATTAAAAAAGTTAAATTGGAAGTGATGACACAAAGAAATGAGCAGACACACAATTGGAACTGAAACGCTATACAAATTAAGCTGATAAATACTCTCTCCTGATTGGCTGACATTTTGTCACCTACGTGAAAATGTATTTTCTGTTCATTAAAGACCTGGAGAGACAGGGAGACCCCTGTTACAGAACAAACACTCTATTGTTTCAACCCAAAAAGATCACTTACCTTAATTACCTTTAAGAAGAGATTCAGGTTAGGATTAGACATTTAGCAGCATTAATAAAATTGCGATCCTAAAATGTGTGTGTGCGTGCATGCTTACTACTGCATACTTGCACGTGTGCATGCATGCTTACTAAATGTGTGCGTGCATGCTCACTACTGCATACTTGCACGTGTGCATGCATGCTTACTAAATGTGTGTGTGTGCGTGCATGCTTACTTAAATGTGTGTGTGTGTGTGTGTGTGTGTGTGTGTGTGTGTGTGTGTGTGTGTGTGTGTGTGTGTGTGTGTGTGTGTGTGTGTGTGTGTGTGTGTGTGTGTGTGTGTGTGTGTGTGTGTGTGTGTGTGTGTGTGTGTGTGTGTGTTAGACCACGTGGGAGCTCCAGTGAGTCATTAGTGTGTATTATTCACACACATCTCTGGTCTTGCTGGTTGCTGAACACACCTGGGTGTATTTTGGATCGCTGCCAGCACTCCGCTATTCCGCGTTTCTCCTTCTTTTTTTCCCTTCTCCCTATATGGCCATTACTGTGGATATAAACGCTCTCCAAACCTACTGCTTTTTTCTTTACCCACCTTTCATCTGGGATCTTCCTCTCTCAGCATTATTTCCTCTTTCATTTCCATCCATCCATTACTACCCCTGGAAGACTGTAGTAGTCACATCCATACGCCGTCTAATGGCCAACGCAGTGGTTCTCAAACCTTTTAATGTGAAAAAGCCCCCCAAATAAATTTTTTTTTTTGGACATTATCCAAAAATAGCCATTTTTGCCCAAGAGATTTGGCACAGACAGAAAAAAAGCGTTCCAAGCAGAGTCAACTCAAGTCCATGTTTAGTATATATGTCCTGATTCTATCCGACATTTCTTTCTCTTTTCCCTTCTGCTCTCACTCAACCTCTATCCTCTCTCCTCTCACCATATCTCACAATATCTACGGTCTACAAAATCGCTACAATGATTTACAATCAATACTCTCATACCATGCTATATGAACAAACCTCTTATGCCCTATTTAGAAATAAAACTAGATGTTTTTTGTATTATTATTTTGTAAAATTCTTTGGAACATTTTGAAAATATTTTGAAATGTAAAAAAGAAAAAAGAAGAACAAAAGTTTCCTGACCCAATGTTTGGGAGACACTGGTCAACCTATCGGTCCTTCTGTAAGGTGTTTGTTCATGTGAACACACTTTACCAAGTTCTACAAAGCTGTCTGGGAAAGAAGCTTTTTTTTTCCTTTTCCCCCCTAATTTGTTGCACTCAGTTTTAACAGCTAAAGCTGGCAGATTGTTGTCAGTCTCTAGTGGACTGAAGCATTTACACACTGACATGTGAGTCTAGTTTTGTCTTGAAACACTATATCACATCTTTGTAGCTATATTTATTATTGTGATGAATTAATTCATACCTTGAAACCCAAATGATTCATGTTAGCTGTTACCTATCCACTTGGTGCCTCGTGGCACATAAGGCCTTCACAGAGCTTACACTTTTCTCCCTCAGATGCTGCATATTAATTAATAATTAATAATTAATAACTATCACTATCTACGTAATCTACGTTATTGTAATCATGACATTATTGTTACTATCAGTGGTGGAAGAAGAAGTACTCACATTTCTTTTGGTTTTGTTTAATTGAGTAAAATTTGTAATACCAAGTTGTCAAATATATTGTTACAAGTAAAAGTCCTGCATTCAACATCGACCTTAAAGTAGCAAAAGAAAAATACTCATTATGCTAAATTCAGAACCATATGTCATTCTATTGGATTATAACTATTGATCATAACCCACTCTATTTAATACGCCGGCTATTCCCAAATGATATGTGTATCACGACACATTTTTCAGCTTGTAGATCTGCTATTTTTGAGAAAAAAAAACTATTACAATATTTGCATTTAATGATTTGATGAATAACTAATCTAAATCTGCAAAGTAACTAGTAAGTAAAGCTGTCAAAAACATGTAGTGGAGTTAAACGTACATTTGATTCTGCAACGTAGTGGAATATAACTATTGTCTCTGTCGGGAGGAAATCTTATATGTCCAAAACTGTTACTTTTCAGGATTGAAATTCAGAAATATCAAAAGTAGCAGATCTACAAGCGCAAAACATTTCGCTTCGCGCCGCTTTTCGGGCTTGTAGATCTGCTACTTTTGACACTTTATGTGAAGCTGTAGTATGATCAGCTTGGACATTAATTTACAAAAAAACACAAAGTTAATATATGGAGATAAGAGGTTTCTACCTCACAGCAACGATAAGTATAATAAAGTATCAAGAAACGGAAATACAAAAATACCTTGAAATGTTACTTATTATTGATCATAGACAATTGATCATTGATAATAGACAATAGGCGATCATTATCTAAACAATAGATCCATAACAACATGACATGTTGGTGACATCACATGGAGTGATGACATTTTTAAACTGTGGCTTTAAAAACATATAGTTAGTTTTTAATGTTCTTCTTGACCACAACAGAATCACATAGATTCTATGAAACTGGGTAATATTATACTCCATCACCATCATCATCCTCATCCTCATCATCATCCTCATCATCCTCTTCGTCTTCTTCATCATCATCATCATCATCATGTTTAACTACGTCATCCACAGTTACCCTGATCTTTCCTGGTAACATCTTCAGAGGGACAGTTTGACTAGTGAAAAAGTATGGAACGAGTGTTTCAGTGAAAGTGTGTGTGAAGGTGTGTATGTGTGTGTTAGCATCAGGATCAGAGAATGACAACTTTCCTTCATTCCAGTCCAGCTGGACTCTGATCCTCTGAGGATGCTGCTTCAATGAGAGGTCAGTAGATGACCCCGGTGTGGAGCGTGCTGTGTATTTACCTTTAGATAACCTTATTCTCCAGAGTTGACCCCGTTTGACTCCCTTCCTCTGGTAAGACTCTGCTAACACACCCAGTCCCCAGTATGTATTGTCTCCAACCTCAACATCCCAGCTGTGAGTCCCTGAGTTAAAGCCCTCAGAACCCAGAACACGGCCATAGTGGTCAAACCTCTCTGGGTTGTCAGGAAGCTGCTGTCTTTCTCCATGTCTCACACTGGTCAGATCATCTGACAGGGTGTATACTGGATGGGCAGTGTTGGGGTCCAGAATGACAGGAGTGTAGGACACAATGTCCTTCATCTTGTCCCACACTCTGAAGGTCAGGTTGCCCAGGTGTTTGGCCACGTCTATCAGTGGTCCTGAGACCGGCTGTGGGTCCTGCAGTGTGCACTGGACTCTTTGCATTGTGGTCTTGTAGTTCTGCAGGAATGAGACGTGTTCAGCTCTCAGCTCCTCCTCTATGGCTCTGATGTTGTTTGAAAGGGTTAACATGTCTCTGTTCAGACCCTCAATCTTCTCCTTCATCATCTGACTCTTCTGCTGCTCGTCATACCTCAGTGCAGTGATGCTGGCCTCCTCTTCCTCTTGTAGAAACTGATGAATCTTCTCAAACTGCTCCTTAATCTGCCTCTCTGTGTCCCGGGCCTGGACCTTAAAGTGTTCTGCTGTTCGGTCACTTTTTGTTTTAACTTCATGAAATACCTTCAGTTTGTCTTGTAAAGGCTTCAGTGATTTCTGGACTTCCTCCTTGTGATCCAGAGCAGCTTCATCGATGGGTCTGAAACTGTGGTTGGTGTGTTTTTTAGAATCTCGACACACAACGCACACTGGCTGTTGACATTCCAGACAGAACAGTTTGAGCTTCTCAGCATGCAGACTGCACAGATCCTTAGACCCCGTTGAAGCTCTCTGATGTCTCTCCTGTATGAAGGCCTCACACACGCTCTTCAGAGCCAGGTTACGGGGTAGATGATCTGTTGAGTGTATTTCCTTACAAACTGGACATTGGTTTATTCTCTTCTCTCTCCACCATTCCTGAAGACATTCTTTACAGAAGCTGTGACTACATGACAGTATAACAGGATCTTTAAAGATGTCACGACACACAGGACAGGAATAATCCTCTTCTGGAAGAGACGACTTGGAAGACATTTTGACTCTTGAGTCAAACTACAAACACTGAATGCAGGATTTAAGTCAGTCGTAGTAACACGTCCTCCTCTAGAAAGTTCCCTGAAGTTTACTTCACTGTGAATCGTGGTTGTTGTTAAAGTCCATTCAGCTGACAGAGTCAGCAGCAGGTTCCAGTGGTCTGGGTCAGTATTCCCTCCCGTAGCTGTGGAAAGACAGGCTGTCCTCCTCACTGGAAGTTGTGTTTGATCTGAAGGTGAATCTTATTGTCCGTCTCTCCGTATTTGTGTCGTCAGTGAGGAAAGTGAGATTAACAATCTCTTTGTCTCCTGATTAATGTCCTATGAGTCTGGCAAGGGGCTGGGCCTCGACAAGACCATAAATTGTTCCAAAGTTTGCTTCTTTATTGTGTCCGAGTGGACTTTGACTGTTCAATGTGCTTTGCGTATGTTTACCTTTCACACACCCGACGGTCAGTGGTGGAAGAAGTACTGAGAACATTAATTTAACAGTATGGCATTACAATCAAAAAAGTTTCCATTGTGGTCCATTGTACTCAATTAATCAGCAAGACATACAATACAATACATGATCATACATGCAGGCACAGTGGATGAAAGCAAGTTATTATTTTGTGGAACCCTGGACGGGAAACAGTGGGGGTTCAAGGTCATTTTTACACGCAGTGTCAGGAGGAGAGCTTTTCTCAGGACCTCGAGAGACATCGCCCCATCTGTCAGGAAAGAGAGAGACAGCCATCTGACACATCATAAATACGGCTTGGAAGTGGACAAAGAAAGGACATGTGATTTTTAAGGACTTGATATGTCAGCCGTGATGTGTAGTGTTGGTGGACATCAGTGGGAAAGTCAAGAAGGCAAGCCCACTAATAAAACGGTGTAACAGACTCCACACACACGTGATTTGTGTTGATGCGTCTATATATATATACATTTTGGTAATTTGAAAATAGCAGATCTACAAGCTCACAATGCATCGCGAGCTTGTAGATCTGCTATTTTCAAAAGATGTATATACATTTTATTTGTTTCAAAAAGTACATTTTGATATTAATACTTTTGTACTTTTACTCAAGTGAATTTTTAATTCCGGGCTTTTAATTGTAACAGAGTACTTCTACATTGCAGCATTGATCATTTTACTTAAGTGAAACATTTGAGTACTTTTTCCACCACTGTTCATTGGCACTGTACCAGCACATGTGACCCCGTCCTGTGTTTTCATCCTTATGTACAGTAGGCTCTGGTAATTTTTCAGCATTTTACAAAACGATGAAAATACAGAATGTAAGCTTCTCAAATGGTGTGTCATACATTGCAGTCTGAAAATGTTTTATAGCAGATATTATGCTTATTTGAATTTGAGAAAGTTCACACACTAAAACGCAGAACCCCTCATTATTCATCAGCTTGTGTTCCAGTTCCAAAGTGTTTAATCACTTCCAATTTTACTTTTAGTTTGACAGGAAATGGGGAGAGAGATGGGGACTGACATGGGGATCGGGACTCGAACCCGCAACACGCTGTCAGGCTACTTTGGAGCCTAGGTGCCCGCACCGCTACGCCAACGATCGTATGTGTGTGTGTGTGTGTGTGTGTGTGGATGCAGTCTGGGAGAAAACCTCCTATCTCCGTATTTTGACCTTTTGAAATGTTTCGTAAATTAATGCCCTACTTGATCATACTACACACAGCAGAGAGAGAGAGAGAGAGAGAGAGAGAGAGAGAGAGAGAGAGAGACATCAAGGGAGAGAGACACAGAAAGGGAGAGAGAGAGAGACAGAAAGGGAGAGAGAGGGGGAGGGAGAGAGACATCAAAGGAGAGAGAGAGAGGAAAGGTGAACTGCTGCTGTGGACCTCTCCATGTCCCACCTGTCACAGACACCAGTCACAGTGATTAATGAGTGTGTGTGTGTGTGTGTGTGTGTGGGGGGGGACATTGCCTGTCCATGTCTGCATGAGTGTGTTGGTATGCAAGCCACACGTGTGTGCGTCTCATAGGCTCCACCTGTGCATGTTTGTGTATATGCATTTGCATTTTCTATAATAGGCTCTGTGTGTGTGTGTGTGTGTGTGTGTGTGTGTGTGTGTGTGTGTGTGTGTGTGTGTGTGTGTGTGTGTGTGTGTGTGTGTGTGTGCGCTCTTTGCCAGGCTGCGTGTCATTGCAGGTAGGTGTGCATGCGTGCGCACGTGTGGCGCTGTGGAGTGTGCGCTCGTGTTGTCACGTTGTCAGGCTCTCTGTGTGCCTCTCAACAGTGCCTGACACACACACACACACACACACACACACACACACACACACACACACACACACACACACACACACACACACACACACTGACACTGTAGTGCTGCGCTGCCAAATTACCTGCCTGGAATAGCTGATTGCTGTCTTTAAACAATCACTTGCATGCAGTTAGTGGAGGACGTATACTCAGGTGTTGTACTTGACCACTTAAACCCCATACGTTGTTCCCTCGGAGCTCCATACCAGAGTATTTTCTGTGTTAGTTCTACATGAAATATCTTCACTGAAAATAGCCGATCTACAAGCTAACTACAGCGCGTTGCAACGCGGCCATGCAGTTGTAAGCTGACCTGCTTATGCAGGAAGTCTGTTCGAACCTTCCCTAAAACACACTGGCCAACGCTCCACATGTCCTAGACTCTCCTGGCTACCAAGCTGTGCACCCCTCACCTCTTCAGACTCCACCTCACCCCCTAGCACTCATGTCTTCAGACTCTACCTCACCCCCTAGCATTCACGTCTTCAGACTACACCTCATCCCCTAGCATTCATCTCTTCAGACTCCACCTCACCCCCTAGCACTCATCTCTTCAGACTCTACCTCACCCCCTAGCATTCACCTCTTCAGACTCCACCTCACCCCCTAGCACTCACCTCTTCAGACTACACCTCACCCCCTAGCACTCACCTCTTCAGATTCCAGGCAGGCACTTTACCACTGCTCCACCGGAGCTTATTGTCACTTCTTTTGATAAGATGCTAGTGTACTATGCAGATCCGTGTTTGTTACTTGTTCACATGTTTTGATAGATGCTTGTTTACTATGCATGTCACAATCACGGTAGTACCCTCCCCAGAGCCGTAAAAGAGAGTTATGACACTACCGTTGATTCCCATTCCATTGTGAGGCCAGAGTCAACGCTAGTGGCCGCTAGCCAAGACTCTGATTGCCCTGAGTGCTGTCACCTGTGAGGACTAGCTGAGCCTGGTTGGGTGACAAGCTCCTGAGACTATAGTTTGTGTCCAGTGCTGGGTCATGAGTTGTGTGTCAGGTTCTCTGTTATGTTGCCAGTGTTATGTCATGAGTTCAGTTATGTATTAGTTACTAGAGTGTTTCTGTAAGTTGTATCATTGTTAATCTATGTTGTTATTAGTAAACTTAAAGTTTGTGATACTCATCTCCTACGTTTGTCTGAGTTCCTGCGCTTGTGTCCTACAACACCTTCTGTTCCTGACGATGCAGATCCGTGTTGGTTACTTGTTCACATGTTTTTTATTTGTTGTGCTTGACCACAGATGGTAATCTAAAGATTATGATGTTTAGACAGATGCTAGGTGTGATGTTTACCTGGTATTGTGTCTTTGAAGCTAACACATATTCTCCTTGCCCTCTACTTGGTGACTATTTACCTGGTTGTTTGTTGACAAGGGGTCGTGTCCTCTACTCATCATGCAGTGCAGTCGCTCTGGATAGAGTGTCTGCTAAATGCCTAAACTGTGCATAGCGCATGACTCTTGAACAAGACCTCACAGTAGAATTTGGAATCTGTGTTAGTTATTTGGACACTATTTACACTTGTTTCATAATAATAGACCATATCATTTATACAGCGTTGTGAAGGGAGAATGACTATTCTTGTGGTTCTACCACCCGATAAGAGCAAGGGATATTAAGGTCATATTTCATGTGCAACAACTTCCTTACTTACTATTAATGAGCAGTAATTAGGAGGTTATTTAGGGAAAACTCTCATTGGATGGCCTTTAGTAGTTAATTGTAGAACAAGGCATTCATTAATAAGTGCTTCATAATGACTAATAGGCTAATAATTCCCTGTTAACAAAATCAAAGGCCTTTTGGAAATCAATAACAGGCACATAGTGTTTTATTATGCATTGTTTGATTCCTAACCACTGTATTAATAATGGTGTATATTGTTGCCATCTTGGGAAATCCTCATATGTCCAAAGCTGTCACTTTTCAGGATTCAAATTCAAAAATAGCAAAACATAGCAGATCTACAAGCTCAAAAAATGTGCATTGCGACACGTCTAGAGCTTGTATATCTTCTATTTTGATACTTTTGTGTGACACTGTAGTATGATCAAGTAGTAGGGCATTAATAAAGAGGGGGAAAAAACATAAAAAGGTAAAAGATGGAGATAAGAGGTTTCTGCCCGACAGCAACGATATGATTGAGCCTTTAGGAAACCATTCTGCTCTTGAAATAGACAATTATTATTTTTCTCTAAGTAAGCCATGAGCCTGGTGTTAAATAAGTACCCCTGGAAGGGGATGAGGAGACCCTCACTCGCTCATTGTGTCCCAGATCTCTGTAGTCTCTCTTCAGTTGTCTCTTCTCCTCAGCCAACCATTTACAGTTTAGTTCCATATATAGTGTAGAAATCCTTTCCCCCTGGGAATTAAGAAGAGTGTTGAAGTTGGGTTCAATCAGTCTGTCAGGATGACACCTCACTGATCTTACAGTATACACACCTTACTGTTAGTGGATGCTCGCTCGTGTAGAACGTTGGCTTTTCCTCAACCACTTTCAGCCTGACGTCCTTATTTTTGGGCCTGCTATTATAGCTGAATATTGTGTAGTCTTGCCTCAAAACCCCCGATCAGGTGAGAGTTCACACAGGGCCAGCAAGCACAGTGACAGTACAGTTCAGCACCTCGGACAGCGCCACTGCCTTGGCCTCGTCATTGATGGGAGCTATGTCCCTAATTCCATCTCTCACTCAGTTTGACTCCTTAATCCGCTCAATGGCGTCATCTCCACATGTCTCCACAATCTCACACGTATCTCTGACATCCCGCCGCTTCTCCATCATTTGGGCAAGACTGACGTCATCATCAGTACGATGTCAGACATCCACATGGGAGCCATGTGCTGTTATTCCTCCCTGTCTTGTTTAATCCATATCCCTCACGTATGCTATTTTGTCAATTCTGTGCACATGACCTTTGGTCAGAGACAGAATGGGTTTATGTTGGCCAAGTATGTTCACAAACAATGAATCTGAAAAGCACACACACTCACACACACACATACACACACACGATCACGGCAGGGGGAATGGAATAGTGCACGTGTGTCAGACACACATGGCTCACACAGGGACGGATCCAATCGCAGCGCTCCACAGTGACTGTGTGGTTGATCAATTCACTCCGGTAACGCTTCTATGCACTATAGCTGTGCAACCGGCCTGCAATACCAATTGTATAGGCCAGTCCCACTCCTTTTGGCGAGCTAGCACACTACCCTCTCTGAGAGCAAACACGCACGCACGCACGCACGCACGCACGCACGCACGCACGCACGCACGCACGCACGCACGCACGCACGCACGCACGCACGCACGCACGCACGCACGCACGCACGCACGCACGCACGCACGCACGCACGCACGCACGCACGCACGCACGCACAATGTGTTCTGTTCTCTCCCCTGTGTGTTTGCTACGATAGTAGCTTCTTGAATGATGTTTATTTGTGAATAAACAAGATAGCAGTTGTTCACAGGCTGAGACAGACCACTGGTCTCATGTTGAGACCAGTGGAAAGTAACTAAGTGTGCATGTACTTAAGTACAATTTTGAGGTACCTTTTTACTTTACTAGAGTATTTGCAAATTTGAAATACTTTTACTTCTGCTCCACTACATCTCAGAGGCAAATATTGTACTTTAACTCCGCTACAATTCTTTGAAAACTTGAGTTACTAAATACTTTGCAGATATAAATGACTATATTACAAAACATACATTAACCACTTTAGCCAGTTTATTTTATACCTAGGCTATTTGAGAGAAAAAAAAGCTGATCTGCAAGCTCACAACGCGTCGCATCGCAACTGGTCATCAATCGATTGATGACCAACAGGGCAGCCGATAGACTGCCGTGTTAAGTGGTCCAACTTTAGCTCAGTTGGTTCTCTGGGACTCCCTCATTGAATTCGCCCATGGACCCCCATCTGAAGATTTTGTGCTAGGGATCCCCAGAAAAGAAGATTTGCATTAACCCTTTAAGACCTGAAGCCGATTCTACATGTCTCCTAAATCCCAACAGTATTCTGAAAAACGTATGTTTCTATATCAGTGGTGCTCAAACTTTTTCATGTCAAGGACCCCTAAAATGATATGTATTTGACCGCGGACCCCCATCTCAAAATATTTTGTTCCAGGGACCCCCAGAAGCAAAGATTTGAGTTAACGTTTGCTTTAAAATAATATATACATTCAAAGATTTGCACACATTTTCAAGATTTTTCAAAAATAGCAGATCTACAATCTACATCTATTTTTGAATAGCCAAAGTGTAAAATAATGCTTTTTTAGCTCAAATGAAAAAGTGACACAGATCTCGTTCCAGGTCTCAATGGGTTAAATTACATTTCTGCATTCTTACAAATGTGTCAGAGTTGGGCTGCCTAATATCCTCACACCGGGGGCGTTTATTTTCTTCTTGTTTTTCTGTGCAATTCAATTCACCCGAAAACAAAACATATTTACCCAAATATTTTTGGAACTGTCATCTATGTCATCAGTGCATCCACACAGAATGCCGAAAGTCTTATGCCGCAATAAAGCGATGCTATTTTTATTCGGAACAAGGTTGATTGTTCACAGCAAATAAAAGCATCAACCTGTAGGAATGAGGCATCAACTCTATGAAAAGTTTTGATGCCAAAATTCAAACAAACAATATGATTTCTTATTTTTCATGTGTATAAATAAGCTCTTATTATGTCTCTCATATAAGCTAGTTTGTAAACGACAGTGGTGGAAAGTTTTTCTCCTTCCATTGTACTTTTTACTTCCACTACAATTATTTGACCACTTTAGTTACTAGTTACTAGTTACTTTGCAGATTTAGATCACTTGATGCAAACATATTTTATACTACTTATCGGCTACTCAAGAATAGCCGATCTACAAGCTCACAACGTGCCTCGATGTGACGCGTTGTGAGCTTGTTGATCGGATATTTCCGAGAAATAGCAAAGTATATTTTTATGTGGGTACTTCTTCCACCACTGGTGGACATGAAACCAAGTATTGGCTCATAGTGGTAGATTTTCATAAGAGTGTAAGTAAGTTCCTAGCACCAGACAGTTCAATAAAGGAGAGATCAAGTTGTTTTTGTTCCAAATGGGCCGCCGTAGTGTTTACAAGCGGTGTAAAATCTCTTGGAGTTTGGGTGGAAAGTTCACTGGCTACATACATACTCCTACACCAGTATGCCTATCAGAGCATAAGGACCAGGCCAAGGTTTGAAGTTTCGTAAAATGATTTATTCGGAATCCATGTACATATGAGGATGAACAAATGTGGCGATGATGATTGAACTGGGTATGAAAGGAAAAATAGTAACAATCAGTACAAACAAACAAAGGCATAAATGTCAAATAAACAAATAATCAAAAAGAGCATGTACTAATAAACAGGAAACAAGCATACTAATAATCAAAGGGAACATACTAATAAACAGGAAACAAACATACTAATAATCAAAAGGAACATTATGTACTAATAAACAGGAAACAAACATACTAATAATCAAAAGGAACATGTGTACTAATAAACAGGAAACAAGCATACTAATAATCAAAAGGAACATGTGTACTAATAAACAGGAAACAAGCATACTAATAATCAAAAGGAACATGTGTACTAATAAACAGGAAACAAACATACTAATAATCAAAAGGAACATGTGTACTAATAAACAGGAAACAAACATACTAATAATCAAAAGGAACATGTGTACTAATAAACAGGAAACAAACATACTAATAATCAAAAGGAACATGTGTACTAATAAACAGGAAACAAACATACTAATAATCAAAAGGAACATATGTACTAATAAACAGGAAACAAGCATACTAATAATCAAAAGGAACATATGTACTAATAAACAGGAAACAAACAGAACTTACTTATAATGCATCAATTGGACATACAACATGGAGTACTAGCCAGCAGCACCTCTTCCCCCTTCAGACCAATGTTTGGTCTGACATTACTTGGGCCTATATAGACCTACCTCAGGTGTGCCAAATTAGGCTAAAACCAGGCTCCGCCCACCACTAAGTGAAATGATTAGAACCACAGGATCCAACTCCACCCACTCCCAGCAAGAGAGTGAGAGGATTTTCTACAAGCGTAATTGGATGAAATCACAGTGTAATCTCGTCTAGCGAGATTTCCAGAGGGGCGCATCTAACACAAACACTGTGGAAAGTTTTCTGTCAATATGAACGTCCGATATTAACCAAAAATAAATAAAGCGATGAAAAATACTCGATTTTGCGCACGCACCAACAACGTGGAGTTGGGGATGGAGGTGGGTGGATACTTTAACAAGGTGGAGTTGGGGATCGAGGGGGGCTCGCTCGTCGCTTGCTGAAAAGAGAATGGCGAGATCAAAGCAGTGATATTTAAAGACGGAGCCCAAATCGCCCGATTGGCTGACTGCATATTGGGCAGATTGGCTAGAAGTGTGCTCACACTTCAAGCTGTGAATGAAAGGATGTTTGTGGAGCATCCCCAGAAATAAATATGAAAGCGTGAGAGAGATCCTCCCTATTGAACTTACGCTTAGAGCTACATTTTAACGTGATGTAAAGAATTAGCAAAAGATTTGAGGGTGACTCACATCCCTGGAATGCAAAGCATTTTGGTTGACAATTCATGTAGAAAATGGGATACACACAGCCAGAGACAATGGATCCGTCATTTCAAAGAAGAAATTACGTGCTCCGTTAGACTTCAGTTTCAAAACAAGACAGCCTGTGTGAAGGTGATTGGAACGGCACAACCCTCATATAGCCTTGGCAGAATGCTACACATTCCTGTCATTGTGGCTTTTTCCAATGCATTTAACCGGCATCATATTTCAATGGGATCATATTTCAATTTCAACAAGTTCCAAGTTCGAGTTCTAAGTCATTCTGCAACCCCATACCAAACTGAATAAATACATCATAAATATTCTTTGGGACAGGAAAGTATATATTAAAAAGAAAAGAGACATAAAAGACAGCGCCCGGTGCTTTTTTCTCTCTCTCCCCTGGCAACATCATGTCATTCCCCTTTCTCAACCCCTGGCTTTGGTGCCATCTTTCATGGCAGAAATACCTCGCAGGAATACCTTGGGGGATGATGAAAAGAGATATGTGTGTGTGTGTGTGTGTGTGTGAAGCATTGACTTTCACATTGAATCCATAAGTCAGATTTATACTTAGTTTCGCACAGGGTGCCGCGCATCGAAAACAACCAATCTACAAGCTGACGACATGTTGCACCGCAACGCATCGTCAGCTTGTAGATCTGTTGTTTCCGGTGCGCGGCACCCCCGTACGGAACTAAAGTACAACTCAGGCTATATCCTCATCATCCATCCATCCACCGGCTGCCGAGGCTATCCTCCAATGAACTGCAGGTGACGGAGTGGGGACTGTCCAAGCACTGTCTGGGTGTCTCTCTATCTTTCTCTCTCTCTCAGAAGACTGACTGACCCGGGATCTGTCTTCAGTGGTGGAAAAAGTACTCAAATGTTTTGTAAAAGTATCAATGCTGCGACATAGAAATACTCTTGTTACAGGTAAAAGCCCGGTATTCAAAATGTACTTGACTAAAAGTACAAAAGTATTGCCATCAAAATGTACTTGTCCCGTTTTCAAGTTTTCAAATGTATAACAATCTTTTGAAAATAGCAGATCTACAAGCTCACAATGCGTCGCGATGTGACGCATTGTGAGCTTGTAGATCTACTATTTTCAAATGGCCGAAATGTATATAGGGCTGAAGTGGTTACTGTATGTTTTGTAATAATAATCAAAATCTACAAAGTATATAGTAACTAAAGTTTTCAAATAATTGTAGTGGAGTAAAAGTCCAATATTTGCCTCTGAGATGTAGTGGAGTGAAGTAAAAGTATTGGAAATACTCACATAAAGTACAAATACCTCAACAATGTACTTAAGTACAGTACTTAAGTAAATGTACTTAGTTAACTCTATACCACCGGATCTGTCTTTCATATAGGATATATACCCTCGCCTCGGGTTAGGCGTGGCCTCGTCGGTTTTTGCACGCACGCACCCCCTCCCTCCCCCTTCCATCATCTGTCTCCATCTCTCCGCCAATTTCCTTCCACGTCGGCCTCTCATCACCCTCTCCATCTCCTCCCCGCACTTCTCCTTCTCCTCATCTCTTTTCCCCCTCTACTCCGCCGTCTCTCCTCTACCACTCTCTCCGTCTGTCTGTCTGTCTGTCTATCTAATTTCTCTCTCTCTCTCTCTCTCTCTCTCTCTCTCTCTCTCTCTCTCTCTCTCTCTCTCTCTCTCTCAGAGACTACATTGATGATTCAGACGAATGCTCTGGTCGGCTGGCTGTGAGCTTCTTCTCTCGGCAGCTGAGCCCCTCTCTCTACCCTACACCTCACTTCCATCGGCTTCTTCTCTCTGCCGTGAGCTTCTCTCCCGCACGCACGGTGCTGATAATGTAGCTGGGTGCTGTAGCATGCACGGGGGGGGGGGGGGGCGGTAGGAATGGCAGGTGGGCGGTTTGGGTTGGGTGGGCGGATGCTAATTCACACAGGAGCTGTCGCTCCCTCCAGTAGCACTCCATCAGCTTGAACGACAGCTCTGGGAGCCTGACGGTTCCACTTTGACTTGGGCCCCCTTTCTACCCACGCACGCACGCACGCACGCACGCACGCGCTGCACACACACACGCACACACACACACACACACCAGCCGGATCTCTATACGTAAATAGTGCTAATTCATCGGTTTTCTCAAACTGTTTAATATCAAGAACCTCCATAACTCTGAGATGGTGCACTCTCTCAGAGTTACAGACCTGTCAGGGTCCATTTGGTTCCGTTCGTACACTCTCAGAGTTACAGATCTGTAGGGGTCCGTTTGGAACCTCCTCAAGCAGGGGTCAGCAACCTTAAAATGTCAAAAGAGCCATTTTGGACCAAACCAATAAATACAAAATCTGTCTGGAGCCGCAAACATAATTATTTGAGCCTTATGATGAAGTCAACACTGGCTATTAAGTGTATATTAGCCTAGCCTCGTGTCACCAGTCTTTCCACAGCGGAGGAAATATTAGCCTTTCTAAATTACTAAATACAAATACATGTAAACAAGCATTCATTAAAAATGATCAAACATACAGGTAATCCGGCATTATTGGCAGTGAAAGCAAACGACTCGGTCCACAAACTAGTACATTCTGTGTTTTCCTCAGTTCACTCAAATTTTGTTGCATTTGCTTGTTTACACCAAAAAGTCTTGTGTAAGCAAACAAATGCAAAACTTTTTTTTGTGACAAGAGGTCTGTCTGGCTCCTCGACAGTAAATGTGTTGAAACTTTTCATTTATTCTATACATTTTTACGATATTGTAGAACGTGATGTATTTGTCATGTTTGGCATACTACAGCAACGACATGTTTTTTTTGCCAAACGTAACAGAATGCAGTGTATGTTTCTATAGGGGCGGCAGTGGCTCAGGAGGTAGAGCGGCCTATCTATGGGAGTCAGAAGGTTCCCGGTTCGATTCCCTGATCTACAAGCTACGCGATGCGTTTCGCGCGACACAACGCGCAACCCAAGTATAAATCACCCGTTATGGATCCAGAGTTATGAACATGTTTCACAGTGGATGGATAAACTCACGACTTGAGACTCTCTGCCTGGCTGTTTATCTTTCCTGTTTTCTCTCTTTTTTTAATATTTTTTTGTCAATTTAGTTTTTTTAACACCCTCCATATTTCTTTATTTTTATGATGAATCTTATCATTTAAATGCCAGTAAAGTTGGCGGTAGCTTCCAGTCACCTTTTGCAGACTTCAGTGCTGCAGCCCGTGGGAGTATAGAGTTGACTCCAGCTCTCTCCCCTGGCAGCAGCAGACCGATGGTGGGTGTTCGCTCGTCTTCGTCTGTGACCGGCCGGCCCGCCGCGGAGGGGGAGGTTCACCATGCAGCGGATACACACCATGCATGCCCTGCTATGCCCTTTATGGTGCTGGACAAAGAATAGTGTACTTTAAAAAAATACAATACTACTTACTGCGGCACTATGTAACTTTTTTAACCCATTAAGACCGGAACTCATCCGTGACATTTTAGAGTTCTTTGGCTAATAAAAAATAGCAGATCTACAAGCTCATATGAGCTTGTATATCTGCAATTTTTTTTGAAAAAACTTGAACATTTGAGCAAATCTTTGAATATATACATATGTTTTAAAGCAAAAAAATGTAACTCAAATATTTGCTTCTGGGGGTCCCTGGAACAAAATGTTTTGAGATGTGGGTCCACGGCCAAATACATGTCATTTTGGGGATCCTTGACATGAAAAAGTTTGAGAACCACAGAAGTAGCAACATGGGTTTTTTTTTTAAACTTTTTTTTTAATCGGTCTCAGGTCTTAATGGGTGTATTAATACCATATAACTTATACAATTGGGGTGGTTGTATTTTGTCAAACTGCTCTTCTATTGAGACATTTATATCATGTCAAAGGTCATGTCTCACAGGATCTGACACACATTTTGACCCGAAGCTCAAGATTAAATTAATCTTGTAAAATAAATAATACAGTACCTGAGGTCATGAAAACACGTTTAGCAGATTGAGCTTGTAGATCTGCTACTTTTGCCATTTTTGCCAGTTTTGGACATATGAGGTTTCCACCCGACAGAGACGACATCACAGAACTTTATTTTCTGGAAAGCTTCGGGTTATGGAATGCTAAGACTGCCGGTTATAAGGTTCTGAGCTGGGTTCCTCCATTCATCTTCACCAGGGTTGCTCATGCAGCTATAGCCCGCTGAGTTTTTTTTATTTAATACATTTTTTTATCCATTTTGTTTAAGTTTCTCCTCGCGACGTACTCAACATAAGACGTGGACAGCATCAAAGACGAAAGACGTGAGGTTGTCGGGTGTCAGTGAAGCTGTAGGCGCCGTTGGCCCTTCGTATCCGCCATGACTCAGCCCTCACTTCAAACTGGTTCAAACTGGTTCAAACTAGGCCAGCGATGTTATCCCAGGGCTCGTTATAAATTCATTTTTGTTATCTCTTGTTTGCAGCGTTGTGCATCTCTATACGAAAGAAAATGTGTTTAAAAATCAAGTGAAGAAATACATAAGAGCCCTTTGCCTTAAAAAAAAAAACTTTTGTACTCTTTGTTATTTTATATATTGTGCATGTAGGAATGTGTTTCCTCGTACAGATTTCTCTCTGTATGTACGGCATCTTCAGGCAAAACATATACAGTATAAGTTATATATAAAAGATACGTAGATAGATAGATAGATAGATACATAGAAATTGTGAAAACATTGCTCCTTCAGTTCTCGGACACAAATGTGTCAAAAACACTGAAAACGATTTCAGGGAGAAGCATCCCTCTACTCCTCCCGCTTGTTAGGCTGTTGAAATAGTTCAAAAGTACAAGTATGTGGGGGACAGCATGTGATGAGAACTTAACCTTTAAGCAAATACTGATGCTGTTAGTGTAAAATGCCCTTCAGCGTGTGCATTTGTATATACCGGAACCTAAGAAGTCTGAGCGTTAACCTTCATGAGAATGTCTATTCACGTGTTATTGAATCTTGTCCTGACCTTCTCTTCTTTTATTTGCTGGTTTGTGTCACTTACCTTGGAAAAAAACAGGTGTGGGTTAGAAGGAATTGTTAGGATGCGCGGTAAAGTTGCATACACGCACATCTAAACGACCTCTCTCTCGTACAAAGACATGAGCTTTACAAAGAGGGCCCAGTCAGTGCTTCATGCTGACGCTATATACGCATGCCTCGTTCAAGTGAGTTCACGTTGCTTCCATCTGCTTGGCAGATAGAATCTGTCAAGATGCAGGTCCAAGAGATTTGAGAACTCATTTGTCTCCGGCTGCCATTTGCCTTTGGAATGACATTATTGCTATTCTAACTTTCTTTCGTTGATGATGATTGTATTTACTGCTGGCTGTCCAACAAATTGCCCCTTTGGGGAATAATTGAGATTAACTTTGACCTTGCATTTATTTACTTATTGCATATGTTGTCGTGCCATTCTATGTCACACAAAAGTAGCAAAAATAGCAGATCTACAAGCTCAAAACTCGTCGCGTTTTGAGCTTGTGGATCTGCTATTTATGCAATGTTTTTGTTTTGCTATTTTTGAATTGGAATCCTGAAATGATTTCATTTCAAATGCATTTAGTTATACTTATGTTAAAGAGGTGGTGCCATGGTTTTGCACTTTTTCTGTTTTTCATGTGTCTATGAGGTTGATAGAACTTCATAAAGCCCCCCGGTGGTGTTTTTATGGTGTTTTATGTCTTCTCTGACTATTTGGAGTTTCTTCCTGGAGGCTGAAACCTTGAGGGTCAAACGTGCCAATAGAGAAACAGCGCTTTAGTGACATCACAAAGCCATACCCTCCCCCTCATTATCATAACACAACAGGTGTGGGCATGAGGAGGAGGAGGGACAAGGACAGGTGGGTGGTGCTAAGGTGGTGGAGGAGGTGCTAAGGTGAGAACCAGGTATACTTAATGAACTGGAGGCGTGTCCACATAAAAACATAATTTTAACAATTTCTGTACACTTTTTTGTTGTTGAAAAAAATCCTTACATAATAATACCTTATGATCAGGTTTTAGGGTTGAAAAATATCATGGCACCCCATCTTTAACTTTATTAACTTAAATACAAATACATTGGAGATGAAAAAGACAATAGAATTGTAATAACTCGTCATTAAGCTACTAATATAGACTGAGGTAATTAAAGTCGGTCATGTTTGCAATTGTAACAGCTGAAATCGATAATATATCAGTGTTCCGATGTTAACCTGCGGGCCGCATTAAAGGTAGGGTAAGTGATTTGCGTTGGTTAAAATAATTGTTAAATAGCTCTATATTCTGATAGTACTCATTGCTATAGAGTGTTTGTTCAGTATTAGGAGTCTCCTTGTCTCTCCAGCTCTTTATAAAACAGAAAATGCATTTTCGTTTCAGTTTCAGTTTAATTTCCAATTTTATCCAACCAGGACAGAGAACTCAATCAGGATACAGATTAAACAAGTGAAATTGGAAGTGATGACACTAAGAAATGAGCATGCAAAATTGGAACTGGAACACTATACAAATTAAGCTTAAAAATGGGTACTTTCTCCTGATTGGCTGAGATTTTGACACCTACCGAAAAATGTATTTTCTGTTTATTAAAGAGCTGGAGACTCAGGGAGACATCTGTTACTGAAAAAACACTCTATAGCAATGATTACTATCAGAATATAGTATTTTAACCTTTTAACAAAATACTTTTTGTTTTAACCAAAAAATATCACTTACCCTACCTTTAAGTGAAGGTGGGGGCCGCATGTGGCCCCCCGGGCCGCCAGTTTCCCATGTATGAAAGCTCAAGATCTCTGCCTGAACCCGACTGGGACCTGCTGCGTTCGGGTCGCGTTGGTCTCTTTTTCTCATTAATCCTTATAGGCTCTTGTCGGGTCCAGGCTTTACGCTAATATGTGTGTTGCAAGCTGTATTCATAAATGAAGACAGTTGTAAAAGGTAACAATTGATCCTGTTCTTAACTCTCTATACCCTGAGAACGCATCTGTGTGTCATTTTTAGATTTCGTTGGGCTATTCAAAAATAGCAGATCTACAAGCTCATAGCGCGGCACCGAGTGCCGCGCTATGAGCTTGTAGATCTGCTATTTTTGAAAAATCGTGAAAAATGTTGTGCAAATCTTTGAATATATATATATTTAAAGCGAGCATTTCTAGCTAAAATGTTATTGCTTCTGGGGATTCTACAAATGTCTTCTAAATCAGTTTAAAACAGTTTTCTGAAACACTTATGTTGCTATAATATTAATGTCAGTGTCAAGGAGCCCCACAACGATATGTATTTGGCTGCGGACCCCCATCTCAATTTTTTTTTCCAGGGACCCCCAGAAGCAAAGATTTGAGTAAAAAACAATTGCTTTATAAATATATATTCAAAGATTTGCAAAAAAAATCACAATTTAAAAAAAAAATAGCAGATCTACAAGCTCATAGCGCGGCACTCGGTGCCGCGCTATGAGCTTGTAGATCTGCTATTTTTGAATAGCCAAAAGTATAAAATATGGATAAAGTGGTTACACAGATGCGTCCCCCGGTCTTAAAGGGTTAATCCTTATAGGCTCTTGTCGGGTCCAGGCTTTGCACTAATATGTGTGTTGCAAGCTGTATTCATAAATGAAGACAGTTGTAAAAGGTAAAAATTGCTCCTGTTCTTAACAATTTTCCGATCCCATAGTATAAGATTTTAATGAGGAGAAAGGCTGTTAGCGCTGTCAGTTAGGGAAACATGTTTAGAAAAATATCAGGCTGTAATTGGGTTCAGGGCGAGGTTGTTATGGTTCGGGTTTGTGTGCTACCTCTCTGGTGGCCATTTTTGGACGTTGTTCTGGCCCTGCATTTGTGTTTTATTTTTTTCCCCCGCCTCCTTGTTACCTACCACACCCGAGTTTAGTTGCAGTGTCATTGCCTTGATTTGTTTGTATTAAACCCACAAAGGGTGTTTGTATTTAAACCCACAGCCCGTCATCCCGTTTGACGGCTGTGGACGAAAAGGAGAAACACGGAAACATAGGAAGTACTGAATCTTTGCATCTCATTTTATGATTCGGTTCCGCTGATAACACGCTCTCTCACTCTCTCCCTCCCTTGTACAGAATGTCTCATTTGTCAGCCCAACACTTCAATCATTGCCGGAGAGCCAGGATTATTTCTGTCAACAGAAACAATAAATACAAGTGAGTTTTTTTCCCCCTTTTTTTTTCTGTCTCCGGTAAATGAAATGTCGCCCGTATGGAGGGATGACAATCAATGGTTTTGTGTGTTTGTTTGTTTGTTTTTCCTGTGCGACGTGGAGACGCTGTGGATGTGTCTGACTGGGGATCAATAGCATGAGGATACAGACACACACTCTATCAAACCCTCAGACAGAGGAGGGTGTGTGTGTGTGTGTGTGTGTGTGTGTGTGTGTGTGTGTGTGTGTGTGTGTGTGTGTGTGTGTGTGTGTGTGTGTGTGTGTGTGTGTGTGTGTGTGTGTGTGTGTGTGTGTGTGTGTGTGTGTGTGTGTGTGTGTGTGTGCGTGCGTGCGTGCGTGCGTGCGTGCGAAATAGAGAAACGCAGTGTGTATGGTTGTGTGCATTGTGTGGGTTTACTCTGTGTGCATGCTACTGTATAGTTGTTAAGTACAGAAGAAATGTAGAAAAAGACACAATGAGGACAATCATTTTGCAGTCCTGAAAAGGGAAATGTTTGTTTTATAGTAAAAAAAAACTAATTAAGATGTTTAGAGAGGCTTACAATGAGTCAGTTATTCAGGTCACGCGCAGCATGTTGTAAGCCTGTAGAACGGCTATTTTCACCCCCTCACAAAGTATAATAATAATAATAATAATAATATTACACGAGAGGGTATGCTTTACCGTCATTATTGGCACGCCTGTGATGCGGTCAGGAACGAGGCGAAGCCGAGTTCCGCCGCGATCACAGAAGTGCCAATAATGTAAGGTAAAGCACACCCTCGAGTGTAATATTGCGATTATACAACAGTTACCAACAAAACACAATCAAATGTATTCATATTGTGGGGCAATTCATAATTTTGCTTATCCGTTTCCCTGTAAAGAGAAGAGTTTATTTGACTGAGACAAAATAGTCCCTGTAGCAGCGCAGCACTCTGTGTCATCGTCTCATCAACACAGCTGATTCCAGTAGGCTCTATGCTCCGTCGTACGATCGTGTTACGTGGCCAAAATAACTGATCTACAAGCTCACAACGCGTCAAGATGGCGATGCGTTGTGAACTTGTAGATCGGCTATTTTTGCAGTGCGATACCTTCGTACGATAAAGTATAACATACACTGGACCGTTAACGAAATGGGAGTAATTTTACTTTAACACAGGAGGATATTTATACAGTATGGATGTTACCATGAAATAAAGCACACTTTTTTCCAGTTATTCCTTTTATTATAGGATTTTAGGCGATTTAGTGTGCTCTCTTCTAACCATTGATCAACCGTAAGTCCACCAAATAAGTCAAAATTAACAACATAGTCCATCTTGCGTAGCTGTTTGTTCTCCGGTGGCGGCGGTGGGTACTGTCTGTTTGTTTTCCTACCGTGGGACAGCGTGACTTCACAGCACAGCTGTCCCATATGGTCTAATCAGGTGCGGACTGCAGTGCGGAGTGATTTATTAATGTGATTAGGCCCGTGCTATGATGCTGGTTTGAAGCACGGCTAGAAAGCTATTTCAGCCAATCAGATTGCTTGGTCGGAACTACCTGTTGTATAATATGGAACGGCTCACGCATGTTCTACATGGAGACATGAATGACTTTGTCCTTGTCTGGAGTCCTGCTGTGGAATATATTGGAGATATATTATTGAAGGGGTTTTTGCAAATGTGGGATCAAAGTGACCCCCAAGTGTGTGTGTGTGTGTGTGTGTGTGTGTGTGTGTGTGTGTGTGTGTGTGTGTGTGTGTGTGTGTGTGTGTGTGTGTGTGTGTGTGTGTGTGTGTGTGTGTGTGTGTGTGTGTGTGTGTGTGTGTGTGTGTGTGTAATCTTTGGTAGCAGCAGCACTGGGGGATGAGGATAGAGAAGGTCAGCACTTTGCACACGTTAGCCTGACTCACCTTCCAACACCCATGCACCCTGGGTGTTGGAGGGAGGGGCCGAGCCTCCCATACACCTCTCTCAGAGAGACGGGGGGGGAGGGAGAGAGCAACCTCCTCCACCTTTGAGCCATTTGATCCCTTTTTCTGAAGGTGAACAACACATGAGCTTTGGATGAGCCTGAGTGAAAACACCTTAGAGATGTGTTTTGTACACACCGACCGTGACCTTCAGCCTGATGTGGCTCAGGCACTTGATCTGTGAGCTAGTGAAATCTATGCGCGTGCGCGCGCGTGTGTGTGCGCGTGTGTGTGCGCGTGCGCGTGTGTGTGTGTGTGTGTGTGTGTGTGTGTGTGTGCGTGTGCGCGTGTGTGTGCGTGCGTGCGTGTGTGCGTGCACGTGCGTGTGTGTGTGTGTGTGAGGCATGTCTAGGACGTTGATTGGGGACGTGACTGGAACCTCATTCAGCCAATATTAGTGTCATTATGCACACCGGCTTTGCTGGGATCTTCAGGCTCAATTGCCTATCACAGGGGTCTTCAACAGGGGGTCCGGGACCCCTAGGGGGTCCTCAGAGTTACTACAGGGGGTCCGCCAAATCTTTGTGTGATTTAAGATTTTATTTTTTACATGAACTTCAGCCAAAAATAGCAGATCTACAAGCTCACAACGCCTCGCAGCAAAAAGAGCAGACCTAATTTATAAAAAAAAGTTATATAGAGGGGGTCCCTGCTTCATCTCTCTCTCAGCTAGGGGGTCCCTGGCCTGAAAACGTTGAAGACCCCTGGCCTATCAGACAGACAGACAGACAGACAGACAGACAGACTCTCCATGAGGAAGAACAGATGGACAGTGGGGGAAGAAGTACTGACATATTTTTTTTTCCATTTAAAAGTATCAATACCACAATGTAGAAATACTCTGTTACAAGTCAAAGTCTGGTGCAAGAGTCTCTACTGTGAGTAAGAGTACAAACGTATTGGCATCAAAATATATGCTTGAAGTACCAAAAGTAAAAGTACTCACTATGCAGTATGTCCCATTCCACAAGTATGTCATGTATAACAATCTTTTGAAAATAGCTATTTTCAAATAGCCGAATATACATAGGGTTGAAGTGGTCAATGCATGTTTTGTAATAATATTCAAAATCTTCAATGTAACTAGTAACTAAAGTTTTCAAATAATTGTAGTGGAGTAAAAGGTACAATATTTGTCTCTGAGATGTAGTGGAGTGTTTGAACATTGGAAAATACTCCAGTAAAGTAGAAATACCTCAAACTGTTACTGAATGGAAGACTTCAACCTCACTAATGCTTGGGTGCGCTGTGTGGTTCGAGGGCAAGTCGGTGGGCCAGCACTCGCTGGTGCAACGGTTTATGGCCGGCGCTAAGCGGGCTAGGCCGGTCAACAGACCTTTATTCCCGAAGTGGGACCTGGCAGTGGTGCTGGAGGCAGGGACGTGCTGGCCACTGGGAAATTCGGGAAAATTCCAGAACGGCCGCGCCATTTACGGGCCGCCAGACGGATAAAACAATTTTTTTGCTCCTGTTTTAGGATTATTACGGTAATTTCCGGGTCGCGCGGCCCAATTATTAGTTACATTACTGTTGGGCTGGGACGTTTATCAGCAGTGGCGCAATTTACATAGGGTTGCTGGGTTAAAACGCAGCAACCCCCCCCAGGGGCGTGCTGGTCCCAGCACGCCCCTGTGCTGGAGGCACTGTGCCGGCCCCCTTTTGAGCCCTTGGAGACAGTGGATCTGAGGATCGTGAGTCTCAAAACGGCGCTCCTGGTGGCCCTGTGTACGGCTAAGCGTGTCGGTGACATGCGGGCGCTCTCGGTGAGCCAGGACTGCATGTGGTTTTCAGACGACGGCAAGAGGGTTTTGCTGAAACCTAACTTGACCTTTTGTGTCTAAGACCGGCATGGTAGCCAGGGCCCCGGTGGAACTGGGGGCTTTCCATCCACCACCGTTCAACTCGGTGGAGGATAAGCGGTTGCACTGTCTCTGTCCGGGGAGAGCCTTGCGGCTCTACTGTCAGAAGACCGCAGTCGGCCGCGTGTCGTCTCAGCTCTTCGTCTCCTTTGGCCGGGGTCAGAGGAAGGCGGTGGCTAAACCGACTCTGTCCAAATGGATCGTGGAGGCGATTCGGTTGGCTTATGTGAGTAGTGGGTCTGTCGTCCCGGTGGGAATGAGGGCCCACTCTACTCGGGGTGTTGCTGCATCTTGGGCCCTTTACAGAGGGGTGTCGATGCAGGAAATATGCTCTGCGGCTAACTGGTCGTCTCCTTCGACCTTTGCTGCCTTTTACAGCCTTGACGTAGCGGCTTCTGAGATGGCACATACAGTCTTGGGTGTAGGAGCTGGTTCAAGCCAGGGGAATGCAGAGAGTGCCTAGGGGCATGCTTTCTCTTCCCGCTTGAGCGGCTTCTTAGCCTCCCCTGGACCGGCTAGGCCAGGTCCGGGGGGGGAGGAGGCCCTGGTTTCTCTTGTCACGAGGGGGTGGACTGGGGTCTAACCCTCCTAGGGTCTTGAGACAGGACTCTGGTCTGTCAGGGCCTTGCCTTTTAATCCTTTTCCGCATCCTGACCTAAGGGGTCAAGGACGCCTATGGGCCATGATCTTGCCGGGGGCGGGATATAAGGCCTTGGGCGAGCGGATGGGTAGGGTTTATGGTCTGGGGCTCCCCCAGGGGACGTTTATGTGTCCCATAGTAAGCATACTGCTGAGAGGTACGCCATAATAACTAGGGGTTACGTATGTAGCCCCAGTTTTATTAGTAACGTAAGCAGTATGCTTACGTAAAACCCCTTCTGTGCGCGTTGTGGCGTGCAGAGTGAAGGTTTTCAGGGGGGGGGGGGGGGGGGGGGGGGGGCGATGATCACATACTGCTTACGGTACTAATAAAACTGGGGTTACATACGTAACCCCTAGTTTTGTAATAATAATCAAAATCTACAAAGTGACTAGTAACTAAAGTTTAAAAAAAATTGTAGTGGAGTAAAAGTATAATATTTGCCTCTAGAATGTAGTGGAGTAGAAGTAAAAGTAGTGAAAATTAGAAATACTCCAGTAAAGCGAAAGTACCTCAACATCGTACTTAAGTACAGTAGTTCAGTAAATGTACTTAGTTACTTTACACTACTGGATGATATACGCAGCAGGCATTTTCGGATCATCAACACAGACTGAAACGCATGGATATTACACCCATAGCAAATAAGTACCGGGGGGACAGGTGGTTGTTTATTTAAATTAAATTGCATCGCACTTTATATGCAACACACCAACTGTTCCACCTCAACCAAGAGTACAAACTTTTTGTGTTTATAATCAGGCTTTGTTTTTTCTCTGTTTCTGACTTTTTAATTTTTCTCAGGCGTAAATTCAAACTTTACACCAATACAGGTGGATGGAGACTTACTACTGTACAAGTAATGTACTTAAAGTACAATTTTGAGGTACTTTTACTTTACTGGAGTATTTCCAATTGCCTATACTTTTACTTCAACTCCATTACATCTCAGAGGCAAATATTGTACTTTTACTCCACTACAATTATTTGAAAACTTGAGTTACTTTGCAGATATACATTACATTATAAAACATACATTAACCACTTTAGCCCTATTTTATACCTAGGCTATTTTCAAACATTTTAGCACTTAACTTTTGGTACTTTAAGTACATTTTGATACCAATACCTTTGTACTTTTACGCAAGTACATTTTGAATTCCAGACTTTTAATTGTATCAGAGTACTTCTACATTGCAGTATTGATACTTTTACTTAAGTAAAACATTTGAGTACTTTTTCCACAACTGTTTGTATGTTTGTTGGTCCAGTTCTCGCCCCAATGAAGACCTTAACCGGTCGAAACACGTTGCCATTTCTTCCTCTCCTCCACATGTTTTGAGTGCTCGGATCTCTTCTTCTTTTAGTCTCCGCCAGGCCGAAAGGCATGGCGAGAGAGTATGTTTTGCACACTGTCCGTTCGTCCGTGTGTCCGTGTGTCCTTCTGTCTGTGACCAGCTAATCTCCGGCACCGTTGGCCCGGTCACTGCGAAACTGCGCACACACACTCCCTGGATGCCAAAGCAGAACCTCTGCCCCGATCAGCGATTTTTCAGATCAGCCTGTCATAGCTCCACCATGAGGCAAATTTTTGCAAAACATTTTTTTTATATTACTCCTATACAGATTTTTGTCCAAAACTCACGCAAATGGGTACACAGTATCTCTGTAGTCATGTGATCAACACGGATCTGTCCGATTTTCTATATTCCATCTTGAAATAAAATGTAAAAAGTTAAATGTTTAAATAATAATCACGTTGTGAGCTTGTAGATCTGCTATTTTTGGCGCACAACCCCGTTGTACGACGAAGTATACATTCGGCTGTAACACGTGCAGTGTCGGGTTACTATAGCAACCCTAACGTGACTGCGCCCTGTCAGTGAACAGAGATGAGACGACATGCACCTCTCTCACTGACCAAAACTTGTTCAGACAACGAACAAATTATAAAACATATCTCTAAAGACGTGAAGTATTTTTTATATTTGGACTAAATAATAAATTGTGCCGCTGCGGGATCAACGTAGATGAGCTATCTTTTGCTGTTTTTGAATTTGAATCCCGAAAGGTAATAGTTTTGGACATATAAGGTTATAACCGGACAGAAACGATAGAAAAGTGTTCTACCAACCAAACTGCACCAGGAAGCACATGGGTGCAAAGAGAAGATCTATTAGATTGTTAGAGTTCTTCTGTGAGCCATACAAGAATGGCACTGGTTCACAAATGACTCAAAACTGTAATATACCAACAATTTCCAGTGAGTGTGAGTGAATATGGTTTTAAAGAGAGTAAAAGGGTGCAGTTGAGAATAGCTGCGCAAATTGCCATCGTTAAAGGAGAATTCCGGACAAAATAAGTGTTATCTTTGATGTCTCGTTACTCACCTACCGACGTAAAAAGTGGCGTTCTTTTTTTCCATAGATTCCCCTGTCGTCATTTTTTAAACCCCCTCCGTTGTCATAATGGGTGGATAATGGGTGGATAATGGGTGGATTTAACACTGGATGCTTGTTTCATTCCAGAACCTGGCGTGTTGCCAGGTTCTGGAAACAAGCAACCAGTGTTAAATCGTTCGCCATTAACGGTAGCCTCGCAGGAAGTTTCAGCGCATGTTTGACTATCATGAGACTCTACAATGAATCGTAGTAGAGAAAAAAAAAACTTTGCATCGGTTATACTAGACGAATTTCCCTAACCCACGTGCTCCCATTATGACAACGGAGGAGGTTTAAAAAATGACGACAGGGGAATCTATGGAAAAAAAGAACGCCACTTTTTACGTCGGTAGGTGAGTAACGAGACATCAAAGATAACACTTAATTTGTCCGGAATTCTCCTTTAAGGCATGCATGGCGACAGTTTGTGTTGCGTGTGATTTCACACCAGAATATATAAGATGATGCACTGTGTTCACAATGACTGTAGACGTCAAGAGAGAGACAGCAAGACAGACAGCCAGACAGCCAGACAGACAGACAGACAGACAGACAGACAGACAGACAGACAGACAGACAGTTATGGTGATGTCGTGTTGGACCGTTTCCAAAGCAGGAGGACCAAAGCGAGCCGATCATGCTGCTGTAGCAGTGAGGAACCACCTGTATTCCTTTGGAGGCTTAGGGACCGAATACATGGATCAGATGTATGTCCATGTCTTCAACACTGTGTCTTTATGCTGGAGGAAGTTGCCTCCAGTTACACCTGGAAGAGGAGAACCTGTTCCCTCCCAGCGCTACGGCCACACAGCTGTGCTGATAGAGGATAAGGTCTACATCTGTGGGGGTTATCCCTACTGCAATGTGCTTTATGCATTTTATGTCGACACCCACAGATGGTTGAAACCCAAGGTTTCTGGGACGGTTCCAGAGGAGAGGTTCCACCACACAGCCTGTGTCTTGGGGAAGGTCATGTTTATCTATGGAGGAGTCAAGATAATGACTGGATGGACTAATGACATGTACAAGTTGGACACCATCACAATGGTCTGGTCTTCAATTAATACCAGAGGAACCCCTGCTTTATATCTTCCCTCTGCTACCATCATCGGGACAAAGACTTTTCTATTTGGGGAATATGGGAACCAGGTGTACTTGTTTGACAAAGAGAACAACTGCTGGCTGAACACACCTTCTGCACAGCTTCTTCCAGCAGGACTCTGCGGTCATTCAGCCTTTGCCTACAATGGAGAGCTGTACCTATTTGGTGGTAAAACCTGGGACCAGACCTTGAGTGATCTGTGGAGATTCAGTCCAGAGACCTTCTCCTGGAAGAAGGTTGAGCACAAGGGGAACGGCCCGTGTCCAATGCATGGCATGTGCTGTTGCATGATGGGAGATCGTATCATCCTCTTTGGAGGACAACACAGAGTCTCCACACCCTCTGAAGACGTGTACATATTAGACTTAAGTCCTAGTCTGAAGACACTATGTAAGCTAGCAGTTATTCAGTACGGTCTGGAGCATTCTGAACTCCCACACAACATCAGGTGGGAACTGGTAGCCATGACAACCAACAACAACAACATAATAAATAACATGAGTGTGCTCCCTGCCAACAAACTCACTAAAAGAAGGAAAAACAGAAAACATTGAGTCAACTAAACCAGACGCTGTGGCTTCTATGTGACCAGTTTATGACATTACTCATTTACTGTATGACATCGTTGCTATGACACCAGCCATCTCCATAGGTTTCAGCCAAAGCCGACCTCTAATGACAATGAGAATTAAACTTCAGAAGAAAAAATAATAATAAAGGGGAAAACTTAAAAGAAAATAATATTTTCTTGTCCTACTGGCAGCGTGGACAAGAAACATGATGATGA
>NC_137617.1:44242090-44357090 GCF_963280865.1 Gymnoscopelus braueri
ACACAGGGAAAACAAAGCATAGATACAAAAACAGAGGAACAAAACGGGTACAAAACATGCACCCACAGTCTTCCCTTTGCTGCCTTTTTTTTTGTTCGTAAGCAGTATATTAATGGTCTCTTGAGCCCCACTAGAGAGCGGAGGGATCAAAGGACGGTAATGTCGTTGGGTTCAGATCATTCGCTGAAAGGAGCAGCACGGCTTTTAGACTCTTTCCATTATTGTGCTAAAGTATGATTTGTGTGCCTGTTCCAAATGCATGTTGGCAACATTAAGTGCCTGTTAGAATTATTATGGTTCCGTAAAAAGTCCACGGAACAAACAGCTTCTTGAAAGTAGTTGTAATGAACAAGTAGAAGAAGGTGCTCTTTGGTCAGCCTGATCGCAACGTTCGGGACGGCAACTCGCTCGATTTAGCTCACTCGGTGGTCCCTTACGTGCAGCCACAGTTCCCTTGAGACGGCTATGCATGGATTTTCGGGTTTTCCAGTTGTCTATGCACGGAAGGACACCCCCGTGCAATGTATACTAAAGGCCCTGATACACGTAGCAATTTTGTTATCAATATCAACCAGCAACAACAATGATCAACGTTGACTTTTCATTTTTCCATTGAGAGAGATCAACCTCTAAATATTTGGAAAATCAGATCATCAGCGACCTCTACTGGGCAACATAACTGAAATCCTCCAATCACAGGCCTGATTTGGCGGCACGTGGTTTCTTCTCTCCAGAGATTTTTTTCTGAAACAATGGCGGCCATTCTAGCGCAGTGGACTGAAGAGAAAGAACGCGACCTAATAACTTTTTACTCTGGTAAGTGAACATTTTGAGAACAACTGCTGGGTGAAAATGATTAAATATACACTAAAAACGAATTGTATGTGTTTATTTGCCGTCAAATATGTCATTGAGCGTATATATTTGTATAGTTCATATCGGCCGACGGACGCACCACTTGTGGCTGCGGTAAACGGCAGTAGATAGTTGAGCTGGAATGGTAGGTTTTGACAGTACTACTGAGACGTCCCGTTCATTATATTTCACCCTTGAACCATCACTGAAACTGTTGTTATATTTAGGTATTTGTATTTGTTATGTCATTACATTTCTTTAAAACAGCCCACGTTGTCTAGTTACACTGGTTAAAAAAAAACAACAACAGTGTGTTTTGTATTCGAGCCATGGAGCGGTCCATATAAACTGCTTTGAGATGGTCTACTATCTTGCTGGAAAGCTTCATTAACAGATACGTTAAAGTTTTAAATCTGATAAAGGCTGCAATGTCATAATTTGAGGGAGATGAGTGACATGTTATGCCTGTGCAACAGTGGAGGAAGAAGTATCACATATTTTACATAAGTAAAAGTATCAATACCACAATATAAAAATACTCTGTTACAAGTAAAAAGGCCTGTGTTCAAAATGTTACTTGAGCAAAAGTACAACATTATTGGCATCATAATATACTTTAAATATAAAAAAAAGCAGATCTACAAGCTCACAAGGGTCACGACGTTGTGAGCTTGTAGATCGGCTATTTTCAAATAGCTTATGTATAAAATCGGGCTGAAGTGGTTAATGTTGTGGTTAAGGTATGTTTTGTAATATAATAATTTATATCTGTAAAGTAGGCTAACTGGTAACTAAATGCACTAGTGCATTTAAATACTTGTAGTGGAGTAAAAGTACACTATTTGCCACTGAGTAGTGGAGTAGAAGTAAAAGTGCTGAAAATTGAAAACACTCCAATAAAGTAAAACTAACTTCTTACTTTACTCCACTGCTGTACAGTGTACACTAGTGCATTGGTTCTCAAGTGCTGTGTGTGTGTACTATGTGTTATATTCTAGAAGTTGGCATAACAAATTTGGCTATCCTGATTAGGTTTCTACAGTAGACAACTAAATCATATCTAATCCCCCCCCCCCCCCCCTATTACAAATATCTTATCAAGTGATGGTCCATGGCTTGTTACATATATTTGTGGGTCCTTGACTTAAGGAAAAGATGAAGGAAGTCCGCACACTGTTCTTGACCTTCTAGGTCTTCATCAGGCAAATATATTTGCCTGATGAAGACCTAGAGGGTCGAAACGTTGCAAAAATAAAAAGTGAGTTTCTTGGAGCTTGAGAACAGTGTGCGGACTTCCTTCATCTTTTCCTTGATTCTTCCCTTGATGTCCAGCACCTGGCCTAAATACATGCGTGGGATGTGCACACAATCATGTCTTTGAAATGGGTCCTTGACTTGAAATGTTTTGACAATCAATGCACTAGTGTGTCACTGTATCTGTCGATGATATATATTAAAGTGTTAATATTATTATCTTCCTTAATGATCACACCTTGCACTTGTCATGTTGTGTTGGACAGAAAACAGTGTGTTGTGGAACCACAAGGCAAAGGTTTACCAAAGGCGTGACCTGAGATCCAGGGCCCTGGAAACCATCAGAAGAAGGCTGTCTGAACAGCAGCCGGTGCCTTTCACAGGTCAGAAAAAGGCCCTAGGTCTACTAGGTCCACGTGCACATTTTGGACCACTTTTCTTTCCTTAAAAATAAGGGGGCTGGCCTCTACTATAGTAATGGTGTGATTATCCAAGATTTCACAGAACCAATTTAGCGATAGAGCTGAGTGATGTTTTAGGAATGCAACAAGATCAAGGATAGGTTTATGTAAAAACATGTATACTGGATATGAATGATAATACCATGTTTAACTGATGTGCTTAGTATTTCAAGTAAAATAGGACCATATAAACAACATTTACATATCTACTCATACTGTACATTGTTTGTTTGCTTGCTTGCAGTTGCAGACATAACAAACAAATTTAAGAACCTGCGAACAGTGTTTCAGCGTGAACACAAGGCTGTCACCAGCAGCAAGAAGTCAGGCGCTGGAGCAGATGATGTGTACGTCTCCAAATGGAAGTTTTACAGACATTTACAGTTCTTGAGTGGTTTAGGGGAGCCCGATGCAAGTTCGGATAATCTCCCTATTCTCCCATCTCCAGCCTCAAATGAAACCCCTAATTTGGAAACCCAAGCCCCACACTCTCCAGCTCCCCCTGCCCCCTCCCCTCCCAATCCCCTGTCCCCGTCTCCTGACCCTATGCCCTCCACTTCCAACAATGTGACTCACCCAAGTCAGAAACGCAAAAGACCTGCTACAGACCGTGCTTTGGAGGCAATGGACTTTGCTTTGGACTTTCTTAAAAAGCCAGCAGTCTCCAATCACGCTGGTTTTTTTAAGTATATTGAAGAATACTTCAATGACATGCCTGATGACAAAGTTAAAATAATTAAAAGGAAAATGATTGAGACACTCCATACACTTGCAGAGGAGTAAAGAGTCATTTTAACCACAATGACATGAACCCTAGTCCCTATTCTTGGGCGAACATTTGCCAAAAATAGCTGATCCACAAGCTTGCAACGTTATCCCTGTGTTATTTTAAGTGACCATCCAATGGATGCAGATGTATTAATGATACATTGAACTGAGGGATGTTTAATAGCCAGGCACCTTTTGTAATCCTCATTTATTAGTTTGTTTAGATTGTGTACAATAATTTCATAATGTACCTGTTGTTGAAGTTCTAGGAATGTTTTTATTGTGCTGTTTACTGTAGAAAGGGTGTATGTGAAGATGAGTGGACGCACATACTGTTCATGCACAATGGACAATATCAGCATTGAATGTGTAATGTATTTTATGTAATGTACTTCAGAGTTTTGTGCACATCAATTTCAACGAGTCGTTCTGTAGAACACAGGTTCCCAAACTTCTTAGCCCGAGACCCAAAATACACATCTCCCCGGGACCTAGTGAACTAGTGTCACTACTATGTTTTTGAAAATTAATGCATTTCTCTTGACAAATGTTGAACATTGTAACAAATGTTATATTTTTGTTTACTTTTTTAAAATAATTTCAAAACGAAAGAAAAGCTGTTTACTCATGACCTATAAAAATAGGTCTGCGACCCACTGTTTTGGGAAACATAGAAATGTGTGCTGTAGAAAACACAGTTGTATAGTGCAAAGCTATTTTGTACGTAAAATAAATATAATAAACTACAGTAATAAACTCTTTATTTCATGTTACACCTGACTGACAGCTATACATTGTACACAAAGATAATGCATTCATTTTAAGTTAACAGATATGCTATACTGTATACTATATGGATATGCTTCACATTTACTGCCAGGTACTATGCATCCGCTTTTTTAGCTGCTGCCAGGGTTTTTTCAAATTTTCAAACCTTTTTAAGTAGTCACAGAATATTTATCTCCAGCATGATCGATCCCCTGATGGTTGCTAATCACTGAGGAAATCACTGCTTCTGTGGGGGAAAAAAAAATCATCTTGACCTCCTGTTCTCTTGTTATACCCCGTTGAAAATATCATGTGTCGCCAAAAATACATAGTAAAAAAAAAAAAGTACACAGGAGCCGAGATACAGGATTTTAAAGTAATAAGTTAACCAAGAAGTGAACCTAATAATATAACTATCTTCATTACAAAAACATAATCTTGGAAACCAAACAAACAAATTAATGTATTTTGTAAATGTTATTATAAATGTGTACAATCCAAAGTCCATCTGTCATTTGGTGTGCAAGTGCCAGCGCGACTCGCGCAGGGAAGAGCACTGAGGTTTGCAGGTGAGGGGTCTCGAGTTACGTCACCAAGACAGCTAAAAGAAAACTTTTTTTTGCTGTCGGGTGGAAACCTCACTTTGTCCAAAAATTGTGAAAAAGTAATAAGTTAAAGAAGTGAATGGTTAAGTAAATCTTCGGATCCCGTTATCTTGGGTTCTGGACGTTTCCCCCCCCAAAAAATCACGGATATAACCGTGATTGGTATATAACGGTTGGATTTGCATTCACGGCTATATAACGGATATGTAAGATCTATCCTCAGATCTAACTAGGGCTATCCCAATACTATCGATATCGTGGACTCGAGACGATCTCTCGCCCTTCCTAAACTAGCCTTTTAAGGAATAATAACCTAATATAACAATATCTTCATTACAAAAACAGCTTCTTGAAAACCAAACTTAACAAATTAATATATTTTGTAAATGTTATTATAAATGTGAAGATACCAACAGGTCCATCTGTCATTTCATCCAATTCATAGCCTTTATCTGTGTAATCCGACATTCTGAAAATTGGCCAAAAGTGTCACAGGCCTCTGATTATCTCATACAGAAAGGACATTTCTTGAATACTGGGTACAGTATAAACTTTGTTTGTTCCCCATACGACAGACATCTGTCTGTCTGCCTGTCTGTCTGTCTGTGTGTGTGCACAGTGTGTGAACTTGCTTTGCTAGATGTCCTTGATTTGCAATGACATGGGGGTACAGTGAGAGACACAATTGAAAATATGTCGCCCAAAATACATAGTAAAAAAAAAAAGTTAATTATTAGTTAATACAAAATTTAATTAAACAATACAATTAAATAATAAAATTACAATTAAATAATAAAATTAAAATTAAATAATACAATAAATAATACAATAAATAATACAATAAATAATACAATAAATAATACAATAAATAATACAATAAATAATACAATTAAATAATACAATTAAAATGTAATAATAAAAAATAATATGAGTTAATAATTATTAATAGTAATGCAAAACAACTTAAAATAATCTATACAGGCTACTCCAATCCGATGGCCCTCCTCTGCCAACTGACTGCTCCACTTGAATTGAAGTAGGCGCAGTACTCCTCTCTGACTGCCTTGGCTTCCAGGGATGGGTTCCTGTCAGCAGATGCCACAAGAGGCTGCAAACCCCTTAAAGGCTGTTCTTCACGCCAGGTTCCTCGTCTGATTTGCCCTGTCAGTACGTCTTCCTGGTCCATCAAAGAGGTGGGGGTGTACACTTGCCGAGTGAGGGTTTGAGTGCGGAGGTAGTTGTGGAGAGCACATGCTGCCTTTGTGATGCTGACGGCCTTGGCTGGCTCAACCAACATTGGCTGTCCGAACACTGTGAATTTGTTAGCCAAGATTCCAAAAGCATTTTCCACAGTACGCCTTGCCCTGGACAGCCTGTAATTATGGATCTCCCTTTCCTCGGTTATGTCCTTTCTGCTATATGGCTTCATTAGCCAGGGCTTCATTCCAAAGGCCTCGTCTGCCACTACCACGTATGGCAAAGGGACTTCCTTTCCAGGCAAGGGCTCAGGTGCTGGGAGGTTCAGGGTGTTGTTCTCCAGAGCAGCCTTGAGACCACATTTGTTCCACACACCTCCATCACTGACCTTCCCATTGGTTCCAACATCAATGTATAAAAACTTGAGGTCTGCATCAACTAATGCCATCAGGACAATCGAGTTGGCATGTTTATAATTAAAAAAGTGAGATCCTGCCTCTTTTGGTGGCTGTATGGTGATGTGTTTCCCATCCAGGGCTCCAATACAGTGGGGGAAGTTCCACTTGTCTTGAAACTGAATGGCTATTTGTTTCCATTCCTCAACTGTAGAAGGCACCTTTATGTGTGTCTTGCTAAGCTCTTCATACAGGGCTTTGCACGTTTCCACTACAATCTTTGAAATACTGTGGCGGCTCACACGAAACGAGTATTCCAATTCTGCAAAGCTGTGTCCTGTAGCGAGATAGCGCAGTGTGATGGCTAGTCTTTCTCCTGGGGGAATTGCCTGCCTCATTACTGTGTCCTGCCTGCGGATGGTTGGCTCCACCATCTTCAGTAGATCATTGAATGTAGCTTCATCCATTCTTAGCCAATTTCTGTATCCAGGGGGGTCCTCTTCAGCCAGCTCTCTTAAAAGTTGGTTGTAGCTACCCCTCTGTCGCCGTAGCAACCATCTCCTGGTCCAAAGCCGCTTTTCTTTATTGCTGATGAAAAAATCACACCCAGTGTGAAGAGAGTGGTGCCTTTCATGAGTTCATTTCATTAGTTACTTTTTACAGACTTTGATGACTTCAATGTATTTTTACTCATTTTAAGTACTTTAAAATGTTTGTACAGATTTGTACGTGTTTTTACTCATTTTAACATCTTTTAAGTATTTTTACGCATTTTAAGTATTTTTACGCATTTTAAGTATTTTTACTCAGTTTAGGAACTTTAAAGTATCTTTACTAATATTTAAGTATGTTTACTCATTTTAAGTATTTTTACTCAAAAGTGTGTGTGTGTGTGTACTGTACTGTACTGTACTGTACTGTACGGTCTGTACTGTACTGTACCTGTACTGTACTCTACCTGTACTGTACGTACTGTACTGTACGGTCTGTACTGTACTGTACTGTACTGTACGTACTGTACTGTACGTACTGTACGGTCTGTACTGTACTGTACTGTACTATACTGTACGGTCTGTACTGTACGGTATGTACTGTACGGTCTGTACTGTACTGTACTGTACGGTACTGTACTGTACGGTCTGTACTGTACTGTACTGTGCGGTCTGTACTGTACTGTACGGTCTGTACTGTACTGTACTGTACTGTACGGTCTGTACTGTACGGTCTGTACTGTACTGTACGGTACTGTACGGTCTGTACTGTACTGTACTGTACTGTACTGTGCGGTCTGTACTGTACTGTACTGTACCTCTACCTGTACCTGTACTGTACGTACTGTAATGTACGTACTGTACTGTACGGTCTGTACTGTACGTACTGTACTGTACTGTACTATACCTGTACGGTCTGTACTGTACTGTACCTGTACCGGTCTGTACTGTACCTGTACTGTATGGTACTGTACTGTACTGTACTGTACGGTCTGTACTGTACTGTACTGTACGGTCTGTACTGTACTGTACCTGTACTGTATGGTACTGTACTGTACTGTACGGTCTGTACTGTACAGTACTGTACTGTACGGTCTGTACTGTACTGTACCTGTACCTGTATGGTTGCATCTTTGTGTTGCAATCAGCCGCAGCTGTTGAGGCTGTGCTCAAACATACAGAGAGGCCGTGCTCATACGGACACACAGACACACAGACGGACACACACACAGACACGGTCAAATGTAGGAGTGGTTGGCACCACTCAAAAATATATTTTTACCAACCAGGATAACGTGTGTGTGTGTGTGTGTGTGTGTGTGTGTGTGTGTGTGTGTGTGTGTGTGTGTGTGTGTGTGTAAATATATTTTTACCAACCAGGTTAACCTGTGTGTGTGTGTATATATATACATACATGCATATATGATAAGAAACACGTTTTGAATATATGAGGTTTCCACCTAACAGCAGATAATGTATTTAGTTATTGTGTGTCATAATAGATTAAGTAATAACTATGTAAAAATGTGGCATGTTATTAAAGTACACAACATAGGAATGCTTGGCTAATGACAAGTAGCTAGTTTCACATTTCTGCCTCTTTACCAAGTAATTACTTTATTTCTGTTAATACATTTTAATTTACATTTGCGTAGTGTATTTGATAAAAAGTGATATGTATACTTACTTTAGTAAAAGAAAAGCAGAAGAAAATATAGTTGTGAGGGCAGCATAGGCTTCAGTCTCCATCTTTTACTCAGGAAGGAAGTGTTTGCATTCTGGAAATGTTTTTTTTTTACCAGAACAGCTGAAATTGTAGGTGATCAAATTGGAGCTGATCAGCTTTTTGGGCAACAGTTGCCTGTTGCCCAAAAAAACTGTTGCCCTGTGTCTCATCATGTTGCTCGTTTATGTTGATGTTGTCTGTGGATGTTGCTGGAAAAAGTGCTACGTGTATCGAGGCCTTTAAGTCGTGAGAGATCGGGTTGCTTTGGTAGATATGATATGGATGTGGTTCTGCGAGCGTGCGCGCTCGCGTGCGTGCGTGCGTGCATGCATGCTAACACACACATGTGTGTGTGTGTGTGTGTGTGTGTGTGTCTCATTGATCATCATTAAAGTAAACATGCTCTTTAAATGCATGTGGCCCACCCATTCGGCTGAAGTGTGAAGGGGTCAGATGGGTGGGCCCTGAATGGTTTGAAGATGTTTTAAAGCTGATCCTGATCCAGAAAAAGTTGTGAACTGCTGGTCCCATGGTGCTGAAATGTTGCGCTGTCCAAGGTGCTGAACAGAGTCAGCATGCTGGTCTTCACGGTGGTTGCCTGTTTTCTAGTGCATTGGTTCTGAAAGTGGGGTCCGGGGACCCCCAGGGGTCCTTGAGGGAGTTCCAGGGGGTCCCCAGCTAAATGATGGATAAAATGGACCCTTATGGGTCTGTAACTGAGAGTGTACAAATGGAACCAAATGGACCCTAACGGGTCCATTTGGTTACATTTGTACACTCTCAGAGTTCAATTACCATTGATTATTATGCAATATAAATTGGGGTCCCAGAGATAGAAAAGCCATTAAATGGGGGTCCGTAGCCTAATGCTTGTCAAACTGGGGGGTCCTTGAAAATAAAATGGTTGAGAATCACTGCTAGAGCCGTAAAAATATTCTCTTATGGGGTTCCCTGAGGCATATCTTTTCAAATGGGGGTCCGCTGGCTAAATAAGTGTCAATTTCGGGGTCCTTGACGTGAAAAAGTTTGAGAACCACTGTCCTAGTGGAGTAGCGGTTCTATGTCACACCTAAAGGAGGAGGGGGGGGGGGTTGTGTCTGCACACCATGACAGATATGTTCAGGCGCTCGGGTGGCACAGTGGTAAAGTAGCTGCCCAGTGCCCACCACCTTGGAGGTTGTGGGTTCAATTCCACTGTGGTGCATCCGGCTTTGTTCGAGCGTCTACACACACACACACAAACACAACTGGCTCATGTTCGGGGGAGGGAAGGCGGGCGGGGAGGAGGGTGATAATTGGCAATGTACGTAACCCTATACGGGCTGGGGGCGGAGCCTGTCAGTATAGGGCGGGAGGAGTAGGACGAAGGCTCTACGTCCTCCCGGTGGGGGCTCCTCACTGGTAGGTGAGTCAGCATCATCCAGTGGTGTAAAGTAACTAAGTACATTTACTCAAGTACTGTACTTAAGTACAATGCTGAGGTATTTTTTTTTTACGCTAGAGTATTTCAAATTTTCAATACTTTTACTTCTACTCCACTACATCTCAGCGGCAAATATTGTACTTTTACTCCCCTACAATTATTTGAAAACTTTAGTTACTAGTTACTTTGCAGATGTAAATTATATTATAAAACATACATTAACCACTTTAGCCCTGTTTTATACCTAGGCTATTTGAAAATAGCCGATCTACAAGCTCACAAACGCGTCGCATCGCGACGCGTTTGTGAGCTTGTAGATCTGCTATTTTCAAACATTTTAGTTCTTTTACTTTTGTTACTTGAAGTATATGTTGATGCCAATACTTTTGTACTTTTACTCAAGTAACATTTTGAGCATTTTAGTTGTAACAGAGTATTTTTATATTGTGATATTGTTACTTTTACTTAAGTAAAATATCTGAGTACTTCCACCACTGGCAATGACAACACATGTGTGTGGGGAGGAATCAATTGTCATAACAACTAAATTGGGGAGACAACACCAGTCCGCCCCTTATACTGTATGTCCTGTAATGCTCCACACGTTGACACTTATATAATGTCCATGGGTATGGATATTGTACATATGAGAGTATGAGAGAGCTGCCTGTCGAAAAAAATAAAAGAAGGCATGATAATGAAGCAACCGAAACAGATCAAACAACAGAAATGTTTTGGATTGATTGGTTGAATACTTGTGTTGATTTTGACAGCAAATTTTGATTTAGTTTTAGTCATAGTCTTTTGAATCAAATTCCATTTAGTTTTAGTCATATTTTGGTCATCTGAAACGTTTTACTGTTAGTCTAGTTTTAGTCGACTAAATAGAGATTAGTCATATGAGATTATAGTCGACTAAATCTACAGTTGATTTAGTTGACTGAAAATGTATTTTGGCGGTGCCTTGATGGTGTCGTAATGGCTGATTTTACACTTGGTTGCGTGCTGAAAATAGCCGATCTATAAGCTCACAACGCGTCGCATTGCGATGCGTTGGGAGCTTGTAGATCTGCTATTTTCAGAGCGCAACACCCGAGCGCAACCAAACATAAAATGACTCGTCTTTTAGTTCTACTGGATCTCTTCTCCACTAGTTCCTCACTAACATTTTAGTCTAGTTTTTATTTGTTGACAAAATTGTCTTAGTTTTAGTCATCGTAGCTCGACGAACATTTTTCGTCATAGTTTTAGTCGACGAAATCAACACTGTTGAATACTTTATTAGTCAGAAATGGAAACAGCGCGTGGTACAGACAGACATTAAGGCTTAAAAAGGATAAGACAAAAAAAGTCCTGGGGACTTGTTTCCATTGTGGTCCTATGAGAAAAAGGGAAAAACGGCGGCAGTGAATGACACCTCCTTTCGATGGGAATTTGCATTTACCTCTCCTTGTGGTCTCCTGATAGAGGATGTTTCAGGCCAGTTTTGAAAGAAACCAGTGACATGACAGAAAAATACTTAAAGGTTAGCGAGACGACAGCCTCACCAGCTGAAAGTAATAAGAAAAGAAAAGCAAAATGAAACTAAACATGCTTTTTTTTTAAAGAAAATTGAATATTTGACACAATACAATCTTTCTCTAATTCTTAGAGTGTCTGGCACAGTGTTTGTGTGCATAATAATAAATCCTTGGGAGCCGCCCAAATAAGGATCTTGTGTTGAATTAAAATCAGCAACTTTAAAAGAGAAAAAGAAAACAGAGAATGTATTTTCACAAACAAAACACAGAGCGCTGCCAAGCCCATCATATTTGCGGAGAGAATCCTCTGCGCAAAAGCTCACCTCAACTTGACCCATGCAAATGATCCTCCTTAAAAGCAATACCGAAACACAGCAGTGGGCCAGAGAGACTGATCGCACCTCTCTCTCCTCAATACACAAATAGCATCGGCGTCTGATCATTTATTCCAGGTTCTTTGTTTTGGCTCCTCGTTATGTTTTGCTACTCGTCGTCCCGTATTGAGTTCAAGTTGCGTTTGAAAAGCGAGGAAAGGCATCCACTGTGAGCGGAATAAGAAGAGAAGAAAAAGCTTAATGGCCCAGACTGATTGGCAGAAGTTTGGCCCGGCGTTCTGGATGAGCTGCCCAACTTATTTTGGGTTTCCTTTTAGCTTCAAGTCTTTGCCTCCACTCTCTGAAACAGCCTCTCCCTTTGCCAAGGTATTTATTGCGTCGCAGACTCGCAGGAGCGGAGAGGCCCATTAAACGCCATGGCAGTTGGCCTGGATATCGTACTACACCTAATCCTGATTATAGCCTCGAAGAGCGAGCGTGGGGACATCGTGGCCACATTGATTTTTTTTTACCCTGTGAGTGTTGCAAAGACAAAAAGGACAAGGCTCTGTGTGCTCAGGCCTTTAAGATGCCCTTATTGCAGATTACTCCACTTTTACATTTACACTTTCAACTCAAATGTAGTGGATAATGGACATTCTGTCTGTGTTAGTGTTATCATGTGGATTCACACACACACACTGGAGTCAGATAACAAGTAGACATTGTGTCAGGGGGGGGTTAGGAAACAGACCTTGTAGCTATAGCAGTGCATGGGACGCAGGCAGCATTGCATAGGTCATTGAAAAGGACATCGGGGGGAAATACTAACCACGTATGGCCTACTTTATACTTTGTCATACGCTGGTGTCACACGGAAATAGCTCACAACGCGTTGCATGATCTCACATCACAATTTAGAGTTGAAAGTGGTTAATAACCATGTAAAAAACAACCCTCTCTCCGGTGTGCTATAAATAAAGCAAAAAAGAAAACGGCACCTTGCATTTCAGTACACTGAAAAGGATTTTATAAATAAAATCTATTATTATTAACAAAGTCAAAGCAACTGAACTGAATTAAATACCCTCTTCTGCTATAGGCACACAGCAGTGGTGGAAAAAGTACTCACATGTTTTACTTAAGTGAAAGTATCAATACTGCAATATAGAATTACTCTGTTACAAGTAAAAGTCCGGAATTCAAAATTGACTTGAGTAAAAGTACAAAAGTATCGGTATCAAAATGTACTTAAAGTACCGAAAGTAGAAAGTACTCACTATGCAGAATGTCCCATTTCAAGTTTTCAAATGTATAAAAAATATTTTGAGAATAGCAGATCTACAAGTTCACAATTGAGCTTGTAGATCGGCTATTTTCAAATGGCCGAAATGTATGAAGTGGGCTGAAGTGGTTACTGTATGTTTTGTAATAATAATCTGCAAAGTAACTAGTAATTGTAATGGAGTAAAAGTACAATATTTGCCTCTGAGATGTAGTGGAGTAGAATTAAAAGTATTGACAATTGGAAGTACTTCAGTAAAGTAAAAGTACTTCAAAATTGTACTTAAGTACAGTACTTGAGTAAATGTACTTAGTTAGTTTGGACCACTGGCACACAGTGCGTATGGGCAGATGCTATCTCCGAAGCTGTCACAGCCAACCGGCAACATCTGTAACATAATGTAACCTACCCGCATCCGCCAATAAAATAATACATTTCCAAGTCAAAGTCAGTGCCTCAGTGGACTTCACTTCCTTTCAGAAACAGTGCCGTGTCATGGCTGCTTCCCAGAGAGTAACTTTATAGTTGTATATGTGACACCAGCCCCCAAGATACTCCATTATCATGCTGAGGGCTGAGATGATGAAATATAGTTGAATGAATTATAATGCAGTGTGGATTATTTTGGGTCAGATGCTGATCCCGATTTTGGAGAGTGCTATAGACCATTGATTACCAATGTTTTGACTAACTTTTCTTTTAAAGCTAAAGTTGCAAGTTCTACTATACAGTACATAGAACGTGATTAAAATATGAATGAAATGTAGATCATTTTCCATGTATAGAACCACAGCCATATCTACCAAAGAGCACCTTCTTCTACTTTTACATTACAACTACTACTTTAAAGAAGCTCTCTGTTCCGTGGACTTTTTAAGGAACCATAATAATTCTAACAAGCACTTAATATTGCCAACATGCATTTGGAACAGGCACACAAATCATACTTTAGCACGATGATGGAAAGAGTCTAAAAGCCGTGCTGCTCCTTTCAGCGAATGGCCTGAACCCAGCGACATTACCGTCCTTTGATCCCTCCGCTCTCTAGTGGGGCTCAAGAGACCATTAACCCATTCAATCGCGGGGACGCATAATGAGCATTAGTGCGTACTAAAATATATGAAGATGGGTTGAAAATGGGCGAAGTGGTCCAAAAAAGGAAGCCAATCTGCAAGCTCAAGACGCGTTGCATTGAAAATAAATAAATACAGTGTCTGCAACAGCCTTTAAATTTGTGTTGTACCACACGATATAGAGGAAAGGTTGTTTTATTTTGTCTCGGTTTGGTCTTGTTTCATTATTGATATGAATATTTATGTGAATATGAAATTGTACTCTGATGTATCTCAACGACACTGCAAATGAGGGCAACCTCGATGTCCTTCGAGAATAAATAAACGTTTGAAATTAAATTAAATGAAATATTTTCAACCTATCTTCATATTTGTTTGTTTGTTTATTATCACTTACAAGAACATTTAAAAATGATACACAAAGATTCGGTAAAAAGGAGAATGCCTAAAAACCCTCCAGGGGCTTGAGAAGTGGCATTCTCCGGGAATAGTTGTGCATTCATAGGATAAAATTAACATCAATGTGGAATATACACATCCATTACAGTTTAATCATTAATAGACATGTCATACAGATGAAGAAACAGAACGGAAAAGACAAATATGGATACTGTTACAGAAAAATAAAGAATCAGCAAAAACATTGCAACAATAAAAGTCAGGGGAACCAAATTGTAAACATATTATTATATTATATTAGGCAGACCATATGGATAGTATTTGGTTGTTAAGAGAAGCAATTTTAGAACCTTCTTAAATTGGTGAGAAGACAACTTCCATAGATGCTTGGCAGAGAATTCCATATTTTTGACCCCCTGAAGCCTATATTAAACTGGGTTTGAGAGGTACGGGCCTTATATATATATATATAATTGGTCCTCCGTAAAAAAAATGGCTTCCAATATAGCATGCTAACTATCCAGGAATATAAAACCTGCAGATTTTATTATTCACCATATTCACAGTCACACGGCCGCCATTTTGCTCTTAACACATTTAGTGCCAGAGGTTTTTTAAAACAGGGCACATCTAGTGCCAGGGCTTCTTACCGTGTACGCTGATCTGTTTAGAGCTGTAGACGCCACGAAAAGGACGCGGAGGTAAACAAAGGGTGCGTGCACGATGGTCGACGGTCCAGATCCGCCATTGCAGAGTGATCGTGCGTCGAAAATGGCTCGTTTTCACCACTGTAAAAATATATGGAGATAAGGACCTTTTTCTCCAGATCCTATCATTGGAGAGGAGGGGGAGGTAGGTTTTTTTGGACAGGATTCACATCCGTCCATTCCATTTTACAGGGTCCGGGGATCATTCCTAAGTTGCGTTAGAGCGCCACATGTGGGAAAAAATAAAAAAATAAATACATTTGAACACACGTAGATCTACGGTTATGGCGCTCGACGGGTGTATTTGTTAAGTTAATTAAATAATGCCACCCCGCAAATATGACGTGATTCACCGCTGTGTGAATATAGTCAATTAGCTTGGATTCCCCATCGATGATGTCACAGGTAGGCATGTTTCTGAACTGAGTGAGGACCAGTTACATGAAGATTGAAAGGTTGAAAATGGTTGACGTTGTCCTTTAACTCTTCAACAAGACCAGGAGACCTGGTTCTGCCAGACCCAGAATGAAGTCCTAGTATGTAACACACCTACAAACCACTTTATAACTTAAAAGCATAAAACATTTTATCATTTTTGTGACATAATAATGATGTCATGAATAGTTCGTGACGAAAGGGGACGAAAGGGGGACAGACTTTTTTGGCTGGGGCCGGGGGACAAAGTGACATACCATGTATGGAGAAAACAGATACAAAGCCTCATGTAAGCCCGACCCCTTGGGTCTGGCAAAAAGTATAGACAATTGGAAATACTACAGTAAAGTAAAAGTATATCAAAATTGTACTCAAGTACAGTACAGTTACTTTACACCACTGCATGAAAGTCACATAATGGCTGATCGGCCAGGCCATTATATTGGTCCGAACAGAAACAGAGAGAGAGAGAGAGAGATACAAAGAGAGAGAGACGTAGAGAGAGAGATGGAGAGACGGAGTGGGAGACGAAGAGGGGAGGGAGGGAGGTAAACTTGACTCAGAGTGCCTCCTACATACTCTGTTTCAGCATGAGACCCTTTTTCATTAAATTATGTTATAATTAATTGTGAATTCATTAAACGTTAATTAGGTTTTTTTTTTAAGCCCCCCGTCTCTCTCTCCCCTGACCACATATTGTTGGCTTACGATGCAGTTCTTCAGTCCAGGCCGAGGGAAGTGATTTCTCACTTTAATATTTGCTCATTTTCCTGATTCATCTGATTTGTGGGTAGAGCGCTGACTCTCTAAGAACTCCTGTATGTATACGCTGAAAGCCAAAGCGTCCTTGTCTATTATTAGAGTTAACCCATTAGGACCGGGAAAGCATCTGTGTGTCATTTTTAGATTCCTTTGGCTATTCAAAAACAGCAGATGTACAAGCTCATAGCACGGCACCGAGTGCCGTGCTATGAGCTTGTACATCTGCAATTTTTTTAATATCGTGAAAATCTTTCAATATATATATATATTTTTTTTAAGCGAACATTTGTAACTGAAATCTTATTACTTCTGGGGATTCTACAAATGTCTTCTAAATCCTAACAAATGTCTTCTAAATCCTTTTTTTTTTATACTTATGTTGCTATATATCAGTGGTTCTTAAACTTTTCATGTCAAGGACCTCCCAAAATGATATTTGGCCGTGGAGTGGACCCCCATCTGAAATATTTTGTTCCAGGGACCCCCAGAAGCAAAGATTTGAGTTGAAAATGTAGTCAAAGATGTCCACAAACATTCAAGATCTACAAGCTCTTAGCTGAGCTTGTTGATCTGCTATTTTTTAATAGCCCAAAGAAATCTTTAAAAATGACACAGATATAAGTTCCCGGTGTTAGAGGGTTAAGTAAAAAAAACAAGACTAAAACAAAAACTGAAAGGGAGGGGGAAAAAAAGTCATTTCATGGAGAACTCTGGTGGCAAATTAAGTGGTTTAAGTGGTTAATTCAAAATGTACTTTTCTCCCTTCCTAGAAATGTGGTCGAGTCAAAAGTGCAAAGTACTTGTGGAGTGGAGTCTCCCAAAAAAATACAAACACTTTCCTTAAAGGGCAATACCACTCATTTTCAATATTGAACCATGTCATAATATACCTTAGAGGTGTTGTATGGAATTAAGAACCCACCCTTCTATGTTGCCTAGAACCGGAGAATTGATTGTCAGGGTCATGTGATCAGGTGTACTCTTTGGCTCCGCCCTCTAGAATGGTGAATTTCACTTCCAGCTGAAACAGTGCGACTTGAATATAAAGCTAAGACTTGTTAAAGCATTTTCAGCCAATTGGTTTCTATTATCTACAAGTACAATGTCTTGTGAAATGTGATATATAACCATAATGCCATTATAAACTACTACAAGTAGCACTGTTTCAGCTGGAAATGAGATTCCCCATTATAGTGGATGAGGCAGCCTAGAGGGCGGAGCCAAAGAGTACACCTTCCGTATGTCACTGATAACATGACCTCAACAATCAATTCTCCAGTTCTAGGCAACATGGACAGCTCTAAGGTATATTATGACCATAGACTGTAAAAGATATGGACGAAGGGAACGGTGACGTCACCCATTGGTTTCTACAGACCGTAAATTAAGCCGATTGTTCAGGAACGTGCAATCCGCCATCTTTAATATATACCATTGGGCACGTCGGAACTCAAACGCTATTGCTTGAGACCAGACATGTGACAAGGGAACCGGAAAACAATCCCCAAAGAATGCTATTGGATGGGTAGCTTGTCAATCAAGAGCGGGGGCGGGGCATGAATGCTATTGGTTGTATAGGTTGTCAATCAAATCATCCCGCCCCTCCTGGAGCATAGCCTACTTTATCGTCAATTTTTTGAATAAATGGGACCATAATTTAGCAAAACGCATATCATGATGATTGAAAGGAGACTTTAAACTAGTGACTGGAAGCATACAGTATTTATGACAATTTTTATTAAGGTAAGAAAATCTAGTCTAAAGTTCGTCAAAAACCCATCCGCTTACAATGAGAGAATATTCCTTCTGACACCTGCAGGGGTAAAACAGTGCCATACAGGCCATTCATATGAACTGTCTCTCTTCCGTATCGGCCTCATTGTAAATATGTCAGGCTGGCCCCTTGATTATGACATGGTTCAATGTTGAAAATGATTGGTATTTCCCTTTAACTGTTTAACTTTGTTACTCTCCGTGACTGTGGATAGGTCAAATGAATGATAGTTTCCGTCTTAGCGAAGTGTGTATGCGGCTATCTGGGAAGCCGGGCTCCCAGATAACTTGGAAGATAAAAAGAGAAACAGCACCTTTTTGATTGTGTTTACCGGGGGAAAAAAGTGTTGGGATCTGCTGCGCTCGTGGAGAAACATATGGAGCATTTGTAATCTGCATCCTCTCCATTCTCTTCCCTTTCATCAGCCCACCCTTTTTAGCTGAATATAGCCCAGAACAGCCTGCCAAAGACAGTAAAAAAAAAACAAGATGAATATGGTCTGTTCTCCAATAACGCTAAAGAGTTAAGCCGGGCAGCAGTTCACTGGAATACAATTAATGAGGAAAAGTTTGCCATGACCTTGATAAAAACTCCATCAGAGACGCGCACGGTCGCACGCACGCATACATACACATGCACGCATACAGACACACACACACACACACACACACGCACACGCGAGCATACTGTACAATATGAACAGTGCACACACATGCACAGTGCGCAAACACATGCACACAGGCAATGTGAACACACACACACACACACGCGTGTGCGCTTACACTCTGAAGGACGTTCTTTTCAGGATCAAAACTATTTCTGCTCGACTGGCAAAAGCCATTTCTCCGCGCGTTCAATTCAATTCCGTGAAAATGAGTTGCTTAATCAGTGTTGGAAAAAAACGAGCAGTTTAAATCAGACAGCGAGGGAAATGGAATGGCCATAATGTTGCATTTCATACTCTATTATGCCCTATATGTAGCTCTGTACAGTTATGGTAATTATTTCCCAGCAAAAGCCTTACGGACAACATTTTCTGAACTAATCAGGGAAATAAACAGAGACGATGCGACCAATGGAGAATAAGAATGAATTTTGCCGCAGTCGGCTGGAAACCTTGTATGTGTCCAAAACCGTTCCTTTTTTTATTATTATTTTAACCCATTAAGACCAGGAACGCAGCACGTGTGTCAATTTTTGATTTATATGGCTATTCAAAAATAGCAGATCTACAAGCTACATAGCGTGGCGTATATATTTTAAAGCGAACATTTGTAACCCGAATCTTTGCTTCTGGGGGGTCCTTGGAACAAAATACTGTTCGCTTTAAAAAATATATATTCAAAGATTTGCACAAACGGTTTTAAAAAAATAGCAGATCTACAAGCTCATAACGTGGCACTCGGTGCCGCGCTATGAGCTTGTAGATCTGCTATTTTTGAATAGCCCAAAGAAATCTAAAATGACAGAGATTGAATGGTTTAAAAAACGATTTGATACTAGTGAACATAGCCGATGTGAGGCCTTGTGAGCTTGTAGATCTGCTATTTTCACTACTTTTGAGTGACACTTTTGTATGCTATAGGAGGGCATTCATTTCCCAATTAAAAAGACAAGATGAAAAGTAGAAATATAGAGATACAAGGTTTCTGCTCGACAGAGACCATTTGATTCCTCGCCTGCCTTCCCTGAAAAGAGGTTGACTTGACGACAGAGATTTAAAAAATAATGTCGTGTCCCTTGCTGCCGTTAGCTGGGAGAGATTTCCCAGCAGGAGTCGAGTACACATGCTTTGTGTACTCAAGTTGTTATTTGCAGTGTGAATGTGTTTTTGTTTGTTATGAGCAGTGGATTTACTTAAGTACTGTACTTAAGTGCAATTCTGAGGTATTTGTACTTTACTTGAGTACTTCCAATTTCCAATACTTTTACTTCTACTTCAATACATCTCGGATCCAAAAATTTTACTTTTACTCCATTACATTTATTTGAAAATGTTAGTAGTTACTTTGCAGATTTTGATTATTATTACAAAACACACATTAACCACTTCAGCCCTATATACATTTCGTCCATTTGAAAAAAAGCCGATCTACAAGCTGTGAGCTTGTAGATCTGCTATTTTCAAAAGATGTCTATACATTTGAAAACTTGTATTTCTTCATTGCAGTATTGATACTTTTACTGAAGTAAAACATTTGAGTACTTTTTCCACCATACTCTTGTCTTGTCTTGTCTTGTCTTGTTATGTTTGTGTTGCTTTGTGTTTCATGTATGATATTTCTGACCAGGCTTTGATTTGATGAGGTGTTGGACCAACGATGATCAACAATATACAAAATTATTAAAGGGATAGTTCACACCCAAAATGACATGTTTTCTATTGATTAGTCACCCCATGGAGACTTGGATTCATGGATATTTTTTTCAGTTTTTTTCACATTCTAAAGCCAATAATTTGATGACCGGCAGCGGTTCCGGTAGGAGACACAAAGAGCGCTGATCATCAAATCATTGGCTTAGGAATGAGACAAAAACTAAAAAATATCCAGGAATTCAAGTCTCCATGGGGTGACTAATCGATAGAAAAAAATAATTTCTTTGGGTGAACTATGTTGAGCTGGTTTTGTGTTTTTTATTTTGTGATGTGTGTGTCACAAATAATCGTGTTCCTATCAAAAAAAAAGTCGTTGTCATGACTACTTCTCCCAATCTGAAAACCCCAGCGGGCATTTTCAATAATGATAGACGATGCACACTAAAAAAATAAATAAATAACTGGGCTGAAGGTTACAGAAATGTTTTATTAAAAAAAAAAAAAAAGAACAACTCTTAGCATTCACTCAATATGCAGCCATCCACCCACTCAGAGCTAAACGGACACATGACAGGCGGAACGGCACACACTCACTTAACCCATTAAGACCGGGAACGCATCTGTGTCATTTTTAGATTTCTTTGTCACTCAGAAGTATATACTACAGTCTGGCAACCGTTTCAGTCATACTTTGAGGAGGTGTTTTCTTACGGTTACAATATAGCCATTTGACCCCCCCCCTTCCCTTCCCTCTTCCCCCCAGTTATAGTTGATTTATTTATTTCACAGATTTTTGACTTTGCATTTGAATTCATTACACTTCACTTCTAAAAAAAATCTGTTCCATTCTTCCCTTTTATTTTGTATTTATTTGTTTATTATTCTCTTTTTTCTTTTCTCTTATTGACTTTAATTTTGTGATATTAATACCGCTTTTCATGCCAATGTATTGTACAAAAAAAAATTCCTTGCATTTTCGGTCAATTAGTAATTGGATGGTAGGTGTATTCGTTTCATTGGGTATTGAGTACTAGTATCTGCGGTGTCTTGTAGTTGTTTTTTATGCGTTTGTATTTGCACCTTTTTGAAAAGAAAAAATAGATATTTGAATCATTTTTGATTTCTTTGGCTATTCAAAAATAGCACATAATACAAGCTTGTATATCTGCTATTTTTTGACAAAATCGTGAACATTTGTGCAAATCTTTGAAAATAAATATATTTTTTAAGCAAACATTTGTAACTCAAATGTTTGCTCCTGAGGGTCCCTGGAACACAATATTTTGATATTTTTCAGTGGCCAAATACATAGCATTTTGGAGGTCCTTGACATGAAAAAGTTTGAGAACCACTGATATAACAACATAGTCTTTTTTTTCTCCAAAAACTGTTTTGTAGAATCGGCCCCAGGTCTTAATGCGTTAACAACAGAGTCACCGGTGGTGATGTGGAGAGACAGAGATGTAGACTAACTGTACTTTATGCACATCGTACCATGCTATGTTTACGTGTCACTTAAAGACACAAGTGCCATTAGCATGTGAAAAACTCAATGTATTTTTTCAGATTGAGAACGTACCTCCTCCGCTGTAAGCCTGATTTATCACACCGCTACGAGCTACAGCTACAGGCCTGGATCGTTTACAGTTTACTGTTTAGGCATTTATCAGACGCTCTTAATCCAGAGCGATTTACAGTAAGCAAGGGCACATGATAATACATCATAATACATCATAATACATGATAATACAATAATACATCTAATGCATAGAAATAGTACTCTAATAATAAAGTAATACATAAAGTAAACCAATAATCTAATAATAACTAATACATACGTAAACCAAGAACATATCATCAGCCTACATTGAAACTATACACACTATAGGATGCCAGGTCAACAATGACCTGACATCTGTCTACATAACATGCTATCTAAGTTACATTTTAGCCTTTGCATAATCCTGTAAGGTCGTCAAGGCTAGGAGGGCAAGTGCTACGGGCTGAGGTGGAGTCTGAAGAGGTGAGTCTTCAGATTACGGCAGAAGATTGGGAGTGAGTCTGCAGTTCTAATTTGTTGATGGAGGGGGGGGGGGGTTGACAAGCCTCCTGGGTGGGTGGATGGATGGATGGATGGATGGATGGGTGGGTGGGCGGGTGCATAGATATAGAAACCTAGATACCTCATTGGCCTCTGCAGTTCGTTGGAGCGACTGGTATCGCGGTCGCCATTTTAGAGTAGGCAAGCTACCATTCAAAGTGACTACTGGCCAATCACAGCGCGTTGACTACTGGCCAATCACAGCGCGTAGACTACTGGCCAATCACAACGCGTCTAACTGACTTTTGCTGCGCTGCGGCTGCCTCTTACGAAAAGACCCGCCCCCGCCTGCCTCTGATTGGCCAACCGAACGCCCCCCTTCTGTGACACACGCGGAAGCTTGCCTACTCTAAAACGGCGCCCGAGATACCAATGCCTCACAGCCGAAGGAGGCGTCTACCTATGGGTGGGTGGGTGGGTGGATGGATAGATCAAGCCCCCAGAACCGAGAGGGAGCAGTGCAGTGAAGCACATTGGACATGGTGGCCATTCAGAGGTACTGCAGCTTATCACGGCTGGGGGCCAGACACAGACACAGAACGAGCGAAAACGGTTTCGACAAAATGGGGCTCGACTCACGAGCTTGCTCACGGGGGTGACACTACTGCTCAAGTGAGACGACGCGCAGAGTGAGGCAAAACGCGTCACATAGGCCCCAAATAGGCCCCGCCCGTCACACACAGTATCCCAACCCGGAAGAAGGGGTGAAAAGGGAGTACGCGCTGGTTGAGCAGCTCCATACAAGTGACATAGAGCAGGGGTCTTCAACAGGTGGTCCGGGACCCCTAGGGGGTCCTCAGAGTTACTACAGGGGGGTCCGCCAAATCTTTGTGTGATATGATTTTATTTTTTTTACCTTAACCACTTGAACCCTAGCATCCCCTTTCTGAGGAGAACTTTAGCTATCGGTGTAGAGGGGGAAAAGGGCAGACCGCGTAAACAAAAAAAGTTGAATCTGAACAATATAGAGGGGGTCCCTGCTTAGTCTCTCTCTCAGCTAGGGGGTCCTTGGGCTAAAAACGTTGAAGACCCCTGGTATAGAGAGACAGACACAAGACATAGAGAAACAGACACACACACACACACACACACACACACACACACACACACACACACACACACACACACACACACGCACGCACACGCACACCTTATGCACACATCCCTCTGTGGACCACACACTAGCTTAATCCTCCTGAAATACCTTCCACTACTGTTCCTATATTATTATTATGCCTTCAAGCGTGATTCTCTCTCTCTCTCCCCCCTTTTAATCCCCGCCCTCCCTTCTCTCTCTCTCTCTCTCTCTCTCTCTCTCTCTCTCTCTCTCTCTCTCTCTCTCTCTCTCTCTCTCCCCCCATGTGGCCTTATATGATGTCTGTGAAAATGCACACTTTAAGAAAAACCCGTTTCAAATGGGGCTTTGTTCTGTGTGTGTGTGTGTGTGTGTGTGTGTGTGTGTGTGTGTGTGTGTGTGTGTGTGTGTGTGTGTGTGTGTGTGTGTGTGTGTGTGTGTGTGTGTGTGTGTCGAGGAGGTAAGGGGTATCACTCCAAACCAGCGCAGCCTTAATTGAAAAGCTCTCTCAAGAAAACTTGTGAATTATTGAATTGAATCCACAGATATGATGGAGCCCACAAAGTGGACCGTCTATGCGTCTGATCTCCACTACAAGCGAGAAAATACAAAAAAAAAAATCAATTTCCCTGCAGCTCCGAACTCTGAGCGCTTCTTTCGTCTCTCTCTCTCTCTCTTCCTACTCATCCTCCTTTTCCTCTTTGTCTTGGTCTTTATTTGCCTCTGTCGAGGAATGGTGGAGAACATATCTAATTAATTAGGGCCTTTGAGCCCCGACAACGCTCCCTTTTTCATTAAATAGTGAGCCAAAAAAAAAACGTTTTCTGACAAATGCAGAACATTCTATATAGGCTGAAACCAGTCCCGGTGTTCAGTGTTGCCAGATTCTGTGAGAGAAACAAGCAACCAGGTCTAGGAAAACCAGCCCAAAAGAAGCGACTATGGGCCACATGAGCACTTTAACATATACATCAGCTATTTGAAAATAGCAGATCTACAAGCTCACAACGCGTCGCGATGCGGCGCGTTGTGAGCTTGTAGATCGGCTATTTTCAAATAAAATATGGCGGGAAGATTATAATAGGCAGATCTGGCAACCCTGCCGGTGTTGTGCGTCTGCAGCATGGCTGCCTGTGGTGGAAAACGTACTCGCATATTTGACTTCAGTGAAAGTATCAATAATGCAATGTGGAAATGCTCTGTTTCTTGTTGTTTCTAAAACAGCACGAGTACAGTCAAACGCTTTGTCTCAAAGGATAACAACACAAAGCAAAAAGAAGTCCTTGCGGTCTTGATTCCATTGGAGTCCATTGGTATTCAATTCATCAACATATAAAATAGCACCAAAACATTCAATATCATCACAGATATAAAACATATACAGAGTAGAAAAAGACAGGGGGGGGGGGGGGTGCCAGTCTAATGGATAAGTGATGACTACCTCCCCCTTTTAGTAGTTACAAGTTACAAGTTACAAGTAAAAGTCCGGAATTCAAAATTTACTTGATTAAAAGTACAAAAGTATTGGTATAAAAGTGTACTTAAAGTATCAAAAGTAGAAAGTACTCATTAGGAAGAATGTCCCATTTCACAAATTTTCAAATGTATAACATGTATAAAAAATCTTTTGAAAATAGCAGATCTAAGCTCACAATGTTTTGCGTCCCGACACATTGTGAGCTTGTAGATCTGCTATCAATGGCCGAAATGTAGTGGTCAATGTATATTTTGTAATAATAATGGCATTGTGAGCTTGTAGATCTGTATAATACTTGTAGATCTGTATAATACTTTTGTACTTTTCCTCTAGTGAATTTTGATTATCAGACTTTTGCTTGTGACAGAGTGCATTGCAGTATTGATACTTTTACTTAAGTAAAACATTTGAGTACTTTTTCCACCACTGTCTATTATATACTGGAAGTAATTAGAGGTAAAAAAAAAAGAAGAAGAAATCCCCCCCAAAAAATTAAAAACATTTAAGTAGTGAAAATAGCCGATGTGCAACGTGTTGCATCGTGACGCGTGCTGGACCAATCATCATCATGTTTCTTGTCCACGCTGCCAGTAGGACAAGAAAATATAACTTTTCTCATGTTTTCTGTTTTTTTAAAAATTATATATACATTTTTTTCTTCTGAAGTTTAACACACCGAGTGCCAGAGTTTTTTTTAACAGGGAACATCCAGTGCCAGCGTTTCTTACCGTTTACGCCGATCGTTTTAGAGCTATAGAAGCCACCACGAGGACCCGGATGTAAACAAAAGGTGTTTGCGCGATGGTCGAGGGTCCCGTCCAACGACTGGAACAATCATATTTCTACCACGAACCGCCATTGCAGAGTGATCGATCGCCCGTCGAAAAATGGCTTGTTTTGACCGCTGTAAAAAAGTAATGAGATATGGACCTTTTTCTCAAGATCCTATCATTGGAGAGGACGGAACTGACGTCACATCCGTCCATTCCATTTTAAAGGGTCCTAGGATCATTCCTAAATTGCGTTAGAGCGCCCCTTGTGGGGAAAAAAAACAACGAAGATTCTCGTTTATGGCACTCAATGTGTTAATTACATACTCAATGTCATTAGAGGTCGGCTTTGGCTGAAACTTTGCCCAAATATGGAGATGACTGGTGTCATAGCAACGATGTCATACAGTACATGAGTGATGTCATATACTGGTCACATGGAAGCCACAGTGTCTGGTTTAGTTGACCTCAATGTTTTCTGTTTTTCTTTCTTTTAGTGAGTTTGTTGGCAGTGAGCACACTCATGTTATTTATTATGTTGTTGTTGTTGTTGTTGGTTGTCATGGCTACCAGTTCCCACCTGATGTTGTGTGGGAGTTCAGACTGCTCCAGACCATACTGAATGACTGCTAGCTTACATAACGTCTTCAGACTAGGACTTAAATCTAATATGTACGTACGATCAGAGAGTTTGGAGGCTCTGTGTTTGTATCCTCTGTGTTTGTATCCTCCAAAGATGATGATACGATCTCCCATCATGCAACAGCATATACCAATCATTGGACACGGGCCTTTCCCCTTGGGCTCAACCCTCTTCCAGGAAAAGGTCTCTGGACTGAATCTCCACAGATCACTGAAGGGCTGGTCCCAGGTGTTACCACCATATAGCTCTCCAATGTAGGCAAAGGTTGAATGACCCCAGAGTCCTCCTGGAAGATTCTGTGCAGAAGGTTTGTTCAGCCAGCAGTTGGTCTCTGTGTCAAACACTCTGATGTCGTTGTAGTACACCTGGCTCCCATAGCCTCCAAATACAAACATCTTTGTCCCGATGATGGTAGCAGAGGGACTGTATGAAGCAGGTAGTGGAGTTCCTCTGGTATTAATTGAAGACCAGACCATTGTGCTGGTGTCCAACTTGTACATGTCATTAGTCCATCCAGTCAGCTTATTGTTTCCTCCATTGATAAACATGACCTTCCCCAAGACACAGGCTGTGTGGTAGGACCTCTCCTTTGGAACTGTTCCAGAAACCTTGGGTTTCAACCATCTGTGGGTGTCGACATCAAATGCATAAAGCACATTGCAGAGAGGAACACCCCCCCAGATGTAGACTTTACCTTCTATCAGCACAGCTGTGTGGCCGTAGCGCTTGGAGGGAACAGGTTCTCCTCTTCCTCTTCCAACTGGAGGCAACTTACTCCAGCATAAAGACACTGTGTTGAAGACATGGGCATCCATCTGAGACCTGGTGTTCCAGGTCTCTCCATCTAATCCTCCAAAGGAATAAAGGTTGTTCCTCACCGCTACAGCAGCATGATAGGCTCGCTTTAGTCCTCCTGCTTTGGAAGTGGTCCAACACGACATCACCCTGTCTGTCTGTCTGTCTGTCTGCCTGCCTGTCTGTCTGTCTGTCTGTCTGTCTGTCTGTCTGTCTGTCTGTCTGTCTGTCTGTCTGTCTGTCTGTCTGTCTGTCTGTCTGTCTGTCTGTCTGTCTGTCTGTCTGTCTGTCTATTTGTATGTAAGTCTGTCTGTGTCTCCCTCTCACTCTCTCTCTCTCTCTCTCCCTCTTCTCTCTCTCTTCTATCTCTCTTGTCGTCTACAGTCATTTTGAGCACAGTGCATCATCTTATATCTTCTGGTGTAAAATCAAACACAACACAAACTGTTGTCATGTATGCCTTAACGACGCCAATTTGAGCAGCTATTCTCATCTGCACCCTTTTACTCTCTTTAAAACCCTGTTCATTCACACTCACTGGAAATTGTTGGTATATTACAGTTTTGAGTCATTTGTGAACCAGTGCCAGTCTTGTATGGCTCTCAGAAGAACTCAAGAACAATCTAAGAGATCTTCTGTTTGCAGCCATGTGCTTCCTAGTACAGTTCAGTTGGTAGAACACTTTTCTATCGTTTATGTCGGGTTATATAACCTTAAATATCCAAAACTTTTACTTTTCGAGATTCAATTTCAAAATCAGCAAAACATAGCTCATCTACGTTTATCCCGCAGCGGCACAATTTATTATTTAGTCTGAATATTAAAAAGACTTCACAACTTTAGAGATATGTTTTATAATCTGTTCGTTGTCTGAACAAGTTCTGGTCAGTGAGAGAGGTGCATGTCGTCTCATCTCTGTTCACTGAATCGCAGTCACGTTAGGGTTGCTATAGTAACCCGACAATGCACGTGTTACAGACATATGTATACTTCGTCGTACAACGGGGTTGTGCACCAAAAATAGCAAATCTACAAGCTCACAACGCGATTATTATTTCTACATTTTACTTTTGACATTTTACATCATGAGGGAATAAGGAAAATCCAACAGATCCATGTTGATCACATGACTAAAGAGATACTGTGTACCCATTTGTGTGATTTTGGGACAAAATCTGTTTTGGAGTAATATCATTTTTTTTGTGTGCAAAGATTGGCCTCATGGTGGCGCTATGACAGGCTGATCTGAAAAATTTGGGGCAGAGGTTCTGCTTTGGCATCCAGGGAGTGTGTGTGCGCAGTTTCGCAGTGACTGGGCCAACGGTGCCGGAGATTAGCTGGTCACAGACAGAAGGACACATACGGACACACAGACGGACGGACAGTATGCAAAACATACTCTCTCGTCATGCCTTTTGGCCTGGCGGAGACTAAAAGAAGAAGAGATCCGAGTACTCAAAACATGTGGAGGAGAGGAAGTAGTTAAACAAAATGTTATCCTATAAAAATGAAGTGTTTCGACCGGTAAAAAAAATAAAAAATCCCCTGAAAAAAAGAAAAATATTGAGTTGTGAAAATAGCCGATGTACAAGCTAACAACGCGTCGCATCGTGCCGCGTGGTGACCTTGTAGATCTGTTATTTTCACTAGTTTGGGTCCCGGGAAGACATCTGCATTTTTTGGGTCTCAAGCTAAAAACTTATGCTTATGTTGTCCTACAAAGCCAAAGTGCAGTAATTACGTTTTTGGACACACCAACTTATTTGTGTATTCCAAAGGTCAAATTAGCCTTCGTGATTATGGGGGATGAACAATTACCTCAAGAACAGATGTACATTTATTGTAATATCACTTAAATGCCGGTATCTCATTTGGCTGACCAGTTGAATAACTTTTAAACACATTTTCAGTGATTTTTTCCCCCCGTAGTTACTACAATGGCTTTGTAGAGCAGTATGGACCAAAACTGTGTGTGTGTGTGTGTGTGTGTGTGTGTGTGTGTGTGTGTGTGTGTGTGTGTGTGTGTGTGTGTGTGTGTGTGTGTGTGTGTGTGTGTGTGTGTGTGTGTGTGTGTGTGTGTGTGTGTGTGTGTGCGTGCGTGCGTGCGTGCGTGCGTGTGTGTACAGGGCTAATCTCCCAAATCATTGGACCAATCATCATCATGTTTCTTGTCAACGCTGCCAGTAGGACAAGAAAATATTAGTTTTCTCATGTTTTATGTTTTTTTAAAAATATATATTACTATTTTTTCTGAAGTTTAATTAAATACTCAATGTCATTAGAGGTCAGCATGGACTGGTCACATGGAAGGCACAGCATCTGGTTTAGTTCACTCTATATATTCTTTTTTTCCTTCTTTCCTTTCCTTCTTTTACTTTAGTTTGTTGGCAGTGAGCAAACTCATGTTATTTATTATTATGTTGTTGTTGTTGTTGTTGTTGTTGTTGTTGTTGTTGGTTGTCATGGCTGCCAGTTCCCACCTGATGTTGTGTGGGAGTTCAGACTGCTCCAGATCGTACTGAATAACTGCTAGCTTACATAGTGTCTTCAGACTAGGACTTAAATCTAATATGAACACATCATCAGAGGGTGTGGAGACTCTGTGTTTGTATCCTCCAAAGAGGATGATACGATCTCCCATCATGCAACAGCACATGCCATTAATTGGACATGGGCCTTTCCCCTTGGGCTCAACCTTCTTCCAGGAGAAGGTCTCTGGACTGAATCTCCACATATAACTGAAGGTCTGGTCCCCGTTGTTACCACCATATATGTACAGCTCTCCATTGTAGGCAAAGGTTGACGGACCCCATCGTCCTTCTGGAAGAGGCTGTGCAGAAGGTGTGTTCAGCCAGCAGTTGGTCTCTGTGTCAAACACTCTGATGTTGTTGTAGACGACCCCCCCATAGGCCCCATAGCCCCAAAATACAAACATCGTTGTCCCGATGATGGTAGCCGATGATGGTAAAGCAGTTGGTAAAATTCCGCTGGCATTAATTAAAGACCAGACCATTGTGCTGGTGTCCAACTTGTACATGCCATTAGTCCATTCATTCAGATCCTTGTATCCTCCATAGATAAACATGACCTTCCCCAAGACACAGGCTGTGTGGTGGTACCTCTCCTCTGGAACCGTCCCAGAAACCTTGGGTTTCAACCATCTGTGGGTGTCGACATCAAATGCATAAAGCACATTGCAGTGAGGAACACCCCCCCAGATGTAGACTTTATCTTCTATCAGCACAGCTGTGTGGCCGTAGCGCTTAGAGGGTACAGGTTCTCCTCTTCCAGGTGCAACTAGAGGCAACTTCCTCCAGCATAAAGACACCATGTTGAAGACATGGACATCCATCTGTTCCCTCGTGTTCCAGGTCTCTCCATCTAATCCTCCAAAGGAATAAAGGTTGTTCCTCACCGCTACAGCAGCATGATAGGCTCGCTTTGGTCCTCCTGCTTTGGAAGCGGTCCAACACGACATCATCTGTCTGTCTGTCTGTCTGTCTGTCTGTCTCTCTGTCTGTCTCTGCCTCTGCCTCTGTCTCTGTCTCTGTCTCTGTCTCTCTCTCTCTCTCTCTCTCTCTCTCTTGACGTCTTCAGTCATTTTGAACACAATGCATCATCTTATATCTAATGGTGTGAAATCACACGCAACACAAACTGTTGCCATGCCTGCCTTAACGACGCCAATTTGTGCAGCTATTCTCATCTGCACCCTTTTACTCTCTTTAAAACCCTGCTCATTCACACTCACTGGAAATTGTTGGTATATATATATGAGCATTATATATATATATATATATATATATATATATATATATATATATATATATATATATATATATATATATATACAGTTTTGAATAATTTGTGAACCAGTGCCAATCTTGTAAGGCTCATAGAAGAACTCTAACAATCTGAGGGCCCTATTTTTGCTGGTGCCTTACCCATTTCCCCTAAACTTCTTTTCCATTTTTTTTACTATTTTCAAAAACATTTTCAAATAGTTCAAATAGACAATCTACAAGCTCACATGCTGTCGATGTAGATCGGCTAGTTGAACTATATGAAAATGTTTTTAAAAATAGTCAAAAATGGCAAAGACGTTTAGGGATAATGGGTAAGGCACGGACAACGATATGGCCCTAAGAAATCTTCTCTTTACAGCCATGTGCTTCCTGGTACAGTTCAGTTGATAGAACACTTTCCTATCATTTCTGTCGGTTATAATTATGTCCAAAAATATTACTTTTCGGGATTAAAATAAAAAAAAAGCCAAAAAGTAGCTGATCTACAAGATCAAAACGTGTCGCTTCACGTCTTTTATTATGCCTCATGGATATACGATAATACAAGATTGTTTGAGGTTTAGTGATAAACATTCACACGATCTCGTAGATCATTGATAAACATATTCATACAGGAGAATAGCGTTGCTGTCGGGCAGAAACCTCTTATTAATTATCTTAACCTATTGTGTGGTTTTTCGTAAATGAACGCCCTTTCACACACATGACTCGTAACCACATGTCTGTCTGTCTGTCTGTCTGTCTGTCTGTCTGTCTGTTTGTCTCTATCCATCTATCCATCCATCCATCCATTAATCCATCCACATAGAATGTGTGAGTCTTTTTTATCAATCTATTTATCTTGTTCTCAATATGTCTATATCTATCTACATACTGTACACTGTGTGTGTGTGTGTGTATATATATTTATATTAACACACACACACACACACACACACACACACACACACACACACACACACACACACACACACACACACACACACACACACACACACACACACACACACACGCATTGCACCTCTACACTGGGTACCTCTACAAGCTCACAATGCGTGTAGATCTGCTATTTTCAAATGGCCAAAATGTATATAGGGTTGAAGTGAGTTTTGTAATAATTATCTAAATCTGCAAAGTAAAGTAACTAACGTTTTCAAATAATTGTAGTGGAGTAAAAGTATCATTTGTAACTCAAATCTTTGCTTTTGGGGATTCTACAAATGTACAAAAAAATATTATATGTAATTATTTGTATCTCAAAATATGTTGTTCCAGGGACCCCCCAGAAGCAAAGATTAAAGAGAGTTAAAAATGTTTGCAAAAAATGTTCACGATTTTTCAAAAATAGCAGATCTACAAGCTCATAGTACTGCACTCGCTGTATGAGCTTGTAGAGTTGCTATTTTTGAATAGCCAAAGTATAAGACAATGGTTTTATGTGGTTACTCAGATGACTTCCTGGTTTTAACGGTTTAAACAGTGAGCCAAAAAAAAAAAAAAAAACGTTTTCTGACAAGAACATTCTATATATAGGCTGAAACCAGTCCCGGTGTTGTGCGTCTGCAGCATGGCCGACAGTGGTGGAAAAAGTACTCACATATTGTGGTGTTTTTATGGTGTTTTATGTCTCTGACTATTCTGAGTTTCTTCCTGGAGGCTGAAACCTTGAGGGTCAAACGTGCTAATAGAAAAACAGCACTTTAATGACACAGTAAAATTATACCCTCCCCCTCATTATCATAACACAACAGGTGTGGGCATGAGGAGGAGGAGGGAGTAGGACAGGTGGGTGGTGCTAAGGTGGTGGAGGAGGTGCTAAGGTGAGAACCAGGTATACTTAATGAACTGGAGGCGTGTCCACATAAAAACATAATTTTAACACTTTCTGTACACTTTTTTGAAAAAATCTTCCTCCTAGTATAACCATAATACCTGATGATTATGTTTTAGGGGGGGGGGGAATCACTGAAAATCATGGCACCCCGTCTTTAAAGTACCAAAAGTAAACTAAAATGTTTGAAAATAGCAGATCTACAAGCTCACAACGCGTCGGGATGCGTTGTGAGTTTGTAGATCGGCTATTTTCAAATAGCCTCTGTATAAAATAGGGCTTAAGTGGTTAATGTGTGTTTTATAATGTAATCATTTATATCTGCAAAGTAAATATTAACTAAAGATTTCTGTCATTCCTCATAAGACACTTACTTATGGGATATCATCGCTCTCAAGCGATGCACAGAGCACATACATGAACTCCCGGTTAAAAATCTTCGATTGGCTAGGGTTCTGTGACGCAAACCGGAAATGGATGGGTTATAAAACCCCCTGCGTCACAGGGTTCGTCCTCTTCCTTCACTCTGCAAGCAGCGAAGCACACGAGTACCTGAGCAGCAACTCTACAACCACGACGAAAACTCTTCGAATCCCAGCTAATCCCGCAGTGAGGGCACCCAGTGCCACTCTACGGGCGATTCGTACTATAGTTTTTATTGATTTGGTTATTTAACGCTCCCGCGTTACTTTCCTGTCCTCTCAAGTTTTTTCTGCCACGAGGCGAAAGCTGTTAGCTAGGCTAGTAGGCCGCTTAAGGGCTAACAGCTAAAGCTAGGCTAGCGCTAGCTAGCCCTTTGTCTCGTGCACTAAACAAAGAGGAGAAGATTGAGGCGCTGCGTGTCTGCGGCCTAGCAGGCTGCGGCCTACCTGTAGCAGCGGACGATCTCCACCGTCTCTGCATCCTGTGCCTAGGGCCCAACCACGCGTGGCTCCCCCTGAGCAATCCAGGGGACGAGGACGCGTGCAGGCCCTGCGATGACTTCACGGTTCACCAGCTGGAGCATCGCCTGGCCAGGGCCAGAGAGCTAGCGAGCTCCAGCGGCAGCGGCGGCGCTCACCTCGATGCTAGCCTCGCCATGGGCTCCACGGCATCGATGGTGAGTGCAGGCCTCGGGTCCGCAGGCCTACCGCAGCAGGATGCCCCGAGATCCAGTGGTGCCAGGAGGAAGGTCCGGAGTGAGGCTGCACCCAGGGCGCTATCTCCAACACCGGACCGAGTCACTCCAGCCGAGGCCAGTGGGCCACTACTCGGCTGCTGTATTCCTCCCTCCTCACCCCCTTCTCTCCTCTCGCCTGGGGCGACACACCGACGCCAGAAGGCATCTCGGACAGCGAGGACTTCGGGGGAGAGGACGCTTTCCGCGACAAGGAGGAGAACGAGTTCACCTCCCATCGGGCACAGGAGGTAACGATGACCAGTCCGGGTCCTCCTGTGCCTACAGCGACGAGGGCGGAGGCTCCTAGCCAGGCAAGGGAGCCTCTCGAACCCGTCTCGGCCGTACTACAACGGGCGATCTCCAGGTGCGGTCTGGAGCCCTTGGAGGCCATGAGAGTGTCCGTCGGGGCCCCCATCACGGGTTTCCAAGGCCTGGCACCCCTCATTCCCCGACAGGTCGCTTCCAAACTCCTGCCCGAGGCGAACGGAGTCCCTGCGGCCCTGCACTACTCGTGGCAGAGAGGGAAGAAGGAACCGGACAGATTGGGCTTCGCGTTTAAGCTTTCCTCCGGTTCGGACCTGGGGGTCTCAGGCCTCCCTCCCATGGATCCGGCCCTGGCGACCACCATCGAGCGGGCGAGGATCGGCGCAGTGAAGATAGGCCCGGGGAACAGGCTCATCTTCGCCGACCGCTCTAGGAGGGAGTGCACCACGGCCCTGAACACTCTCTACAAGGCCTCGGGCGCGGCTGCAGAGGCGCTCAACACGGTGTCGCTTCTAAATGGGTCAACCGCCGTAAGACTAAAGGAGCTGGTAGCTAAACCCCTGGTGGACAAGATGCCTGCATCAGTGGTCCACGAGGAGTGGGTGGAGGATGCGACAGAACTAGACAGACTGGTACAGATCGCGATCCTCTGCACCTGCCAGGCACTGATGTGGACCGGTCGGCCCATGGCCCTCACAGCGGACATGGAAAGGGCCCAGTGGCTGGACCTGGCCACGGAGTCGAGGGCAAACGTATCTACAGGACTTCTTGACCTTCCACTCCAGGCCCATAACCTGTTCGACACCGCCTCGGATCTGATCGGCAGAACGCAGGCGGAGGAGCATCAGAGGCAGGGGGCAGCCGCTGATGTTCTCGCTCCCACCGCCACTGGACGTAGGCAAGGTGCGTCCAGGTCTTCCACCAGGAGAACCAGCTCCTGGGAGCGTCCCTACGGTTCTCTAGGAGTGGGAGACGTGAGAAAGCGCAAGGACCCCCAAACCCCCCGAAGCCCCCACGTAAGGACAACGGGGCTAACCGCAGAGGGAGGGGTAAATGACAGTTTTTAGCTGATCCCGTCACGGCCACTTGGCCGATATCATGCGGGGTCAGCCCCCCACTTGGGGATCAGAACTGGCGCTCTTCTTGCCCCGACGGACAGGGCCATGGGCGGCTCCACGGGAACACAGAGACTAAAAGAGACGCTAATGACATTACGGCTGCCACGGTGTCCTTTAAGTCTGATGTGTGTTTGTCAAATTTGCATCCTGTGTGTGGAATAAATCTATTGCCAAAATCACAAATGCTCATTTCTTCTCATGCGAATGATCGAGGCAGATCGTACCCCGAAGCAAAAGGGGTGCCCTGTCCTCAAATTTCTGCTATGAGCCCTCAGTGTTCGGTTTGCACCCTGGACGGCATTCCGAACACTGTAGGGACAAGTCCTGTGCGTGCAATGAACATGATGAATCAGATGCAGGTAGTACTACCTATTGCTATGAATCAAATGTCTCTAAAGTGTTGTTTTCATAATATGAAACAAGGGCCCTCTGTGAATAAAACTTTTTTAACTGCGCCATTGCAGTTCCTTCCTCCGTCCGGCAGATGGCTGCAAAGCTCATCTGTAGGACGGTCGAAGGACAAAATGGCGCCCTCCCTCGACCGCCCCAAAATGGCGGACGAGAAAAGGCGGAAGTTTACATTCCAGAAGGCCCCGGTGTTACACCACCAAGGCTTCCCTAGTGGGATGAAAGTCTCGTTCCGTGTAGCAACAGCAACACCGCACAAAAGGCCCGCCCCAGTCGACCTCCCTAAGATGGCGGAGGTCAAGAGGCGGAAGTTGACAGGTCGGGGGGCCCGGGTGTTACCCCATCGACACTCCCCGGGGGGGACGAAAGTATCGTTCCGGGTAACAACAACACCGAGGAAGGGTTCCGCTGTCAAGTCGCCAGGAGAGACGACGCCTCCCGTTCCCATGGAGACAGGCACGTCTTCCACAGCGGTGAGCTCATCACGTCCGTTGCACGGACAGAGGCTACCGCTGCTGCCCCTCGTGGACGCCTTCCCAATGATCAGAGCGATCGGACCGGAAGTGTCACGAGTTACCTTGGTAACGGGCCAGAGCTCCTCGGAGCGGGTGACGTCATCAGCCCCCTCCAACCCTACGAACCCTCTAGCTCGTTGCATTACGCGTTGGAAAGCTTGTAAACCAAACCCCTGGGTGCTGCGCACAATCCAACAGGGGTACAGGTTACAGTTTTCCAGCAAACCTCCCTTAACAGACAAGGTTATTTTCTCTCGAGCGTCAGGCCAAGCCGCTCTAACGCTGAGAGAGGAAGTTTTGTCAATACTGAGCAAGGGTGCAATCAGAGAATTATCCTCGAATCAGAGCCGGTTGGGTTTCTATTCGGAATATTTCCTGGTGAAAAAGAAAGGGGGGGGGCGTGAGACCTATTCTGAACCTGAAAGGTTTTCAGAAGGTCTTCAAGTTTCGAATGCTGACAACAAGTTGTTACGTTCGATACGTCGGGGTGATTGGTGGACGAGTATAGACCTCAAGGATGCCTATTTTCACGTCCCAATCTACCCCCCACACCGGAAGTTCCTCCATTTTGGCTTTGAAGGCAAAATATACAAATACACGGTGCTCCCGTTCGGCAGGCCGCTAAGCCCTCGGGTCTTTCTGAAAGTCACGGACGCGGCTATTGCTCCGCTGCGCCGCCAGGGTCTCCGTCTGGCGACATACATAGACGACTGGCTGTTGGCAGCGGAGTCGAGGGAAGAGGTGGCGCGGCACACGAGGTGGGCCATTACGCACCTGACGTCCCTGGGGTTCACGATCAACACTCAAAAGAGTGTCTTGATCCCATCCCAACAAGCCACCTTCGTGGGGATCTCTCTGGATTCAACCACAATGGTGGCGCGCCTGTCTCAGGACAGGATAGCCAGCTTCCTGGCGTGTGTGCGCTCTTTACGCGTAGGACGCAGAGTCACGTTCAAGACATGCATGCAAGCGGCGGGTCTCATGGCCTCGGCCATACACCGAATACGGTTGGGTAGATTCCACATGAGACCTTTTCTGAGGTGGATGCGGGCTTTACGGATCCCGGCTTTACGGTGTTCCACGAGCACCCTCAGACTCTGGACCTTTGGGTCTGGCCCGTGAAAGGCTAGGCTTAGCCGGCCCTAATTGGATTAGGCCAGTGGACGGGTCTTGGTTCCCTGTAAGCTACGCGCGTTGGCATGCGGGCGCTCTCGGTGAGCCCGGGTTGCCTACGGTCTTCAGACAATCGGCAGGTGGTTCGGTTGGAACCTGACCTGGCCTTGGTGTCTGTGTCAGGCGTGGTAAGCCGGCAGGGGCTTTTCTTCCACAGCCTGGGTCGGCATCCGAGTTGATGCCCGGCCAGGGCTTAACCATGACAGAGGTCTTGACCTCTGTGACCCCAGCGTGACCATGGTGACACTATGGGTGTCAATCGCGGTCGGGGTGAGGTGGGGTGGCTATAGTCAGGGGAGGTTGGCGCGTGCCTGTGGCTGGCCTCTCTCCCCGGCTAGTAGTTTCCTTTTTGCCCCCCCCTGGTCCGGCTGGGCCTGGTCCAGGGGTGACAGGGCGAGAGGTGGTCTTGGAGTGGTCAGACTTGTCTGACGGGCCCTTGTCCTTTATCCCTTCCGTCTTGACCTTTGGGGTCATGCGTCCGGAGGTCAGGGTCTTGCCGGAGGCAGGACCTGGGGCCATGGGCGGGGCGATGGGCAGGGTTGCTGCCTGGGACTCCCCAGGGGGCGTTTATGTGTCCCATAATAAGTAAGTATCTTATGAGGAATGACAGAAATCTAGGGGTTACGTAGGTAACCCCAGATTTCTTAGTTCCGTAGTAAGATACTTACCTAAAACCCCTTATGTGTGCTTCAACTAGCGTGCAGAGTGAAGGGTGTAAGAGGACGAACCCTGTGACACAGGGGTTTTTATAACCCAACCATTTCCGGTTTGCGTCACAGAACCCTAGCCAATCGAAGATTTGTAACCGGGAGTTCATGTATGTGCTCTGTGCATCGCTTGAGAGCGATGATATCCCATAAGTAAGTATCTTACTACGGAACTAAGAAATCTGGGGTTACCTACGTAACCCCTAGTTTTCAAATAATTTTAGTGGAGTAAAAGTAGGCTACAATATTTCCTTCTGAGATGTAGTGGAGTAGAAGTAAAAGTATAGACAATTGGAAATACTCCAGTAAAGTAAAAGTACCTAAAAATATAAAACACTATAGAGCACCGAAGTCTGACGTCACTGCCACTAGAGGGCGTTGATCCACGGGTGGGGGGGGGTGGCTTTGCATCGTTTATGATATTCATTCATATTTGATACAGTCTGTTTCTGGCGAAAATGGAATTAATTCTGCCTTAAAAGTCTTAAGAACTGCTACTTCCGGGTCTGAAATCACTGTCCCCACAGCAGCCGCGTTCATGGGAAATGTAGTCTTTGGGTTGTTTGACTCGTTTCTAGTGTTTATATTGTGTTACTCTTTGGGTAAATGTGTACATATCCACCTTCAGTCGATGCTTCATCCATATGAGTAAAAACGCGAGGGTGGTGTGTTTATTTTTGGAACACAGTTCTTATATGAAGCGATCTAAGATTCCCCAATGAGGATATCAATACAAAAAGTAAAGCCACAAACCTGCGGAAAGCGCCCTCTACTGGCAGTGACGTCAGGACTTCGGTGCTCTATATGTACAGAGTAGGAAAGGAGGAGGGGGGGGGGTGAGGGAATGGGGGTAAAGAGGGTGTGTGTGTGTGTGTGTGTGTGGGGGGGGGGGGTGCCAGTCTAATGGATGAGTGATGACTACCTCCCCCTTTGGCCTCCTGAAAGGTGAATTTTCAGGGCTGTTTTACAGGACGCCAGCGATCAACATTTTTTGAGGGATGGGGTCAGGGTATTCCGCACCTGGGTGAAACCCGTTTCAAGTTACAAGTTACAAGTAAAAATCCGGAATTCAGAATTTACTTGAGTAAAAGTACAAAAGTATTGGTATAAAAGTGTACTTGAAGTATCAAAAGTAGAAAGTGCTCATTAGGAAGAATTTCACAAGTTTTCAAATGTATAAGATGTATAAAAAATATTTTGAAAATAGCAGATCTACAAGTTCACAATGTGTTGCGTCCCGACACATTGTGAGCTTGTAGATCTGCTTTCAATGGCCGAAATGTAGTGGTTAATGTATATTTTGTAATAATAATGGCGTTGTGAGCTTGTAGATCTGTATAATACTTTTGTACTTTTCCTCTAGTGAATTTTGATTATCGGACTTTTACTTGTAACATTTGCAGTATTGATACTTTTACTTAAGTAAAACATTTGAGTACTCTTTCCACCACTGTCTATTTTATAGTGGAAGTAATTAGAGGTAAAAAAAAAAAAACATTTAAGTAGTGAAAATAGCCGATGTACAAGCTAACAACGCATTGCATCGTGACGCGTAATGGACCAATCATCATCATGTTTCTTGTCCACGCTGCCAGTAGGACAAGGACATATAAAAATAAAAATAAAACACACATCCAGTGCCAGCGTTTCTTACCATTTACGCCGATGGTTTTAGAGCTATAGAAGCCTCCACGAGGACCCGGATGTAAACAAAGTATGTCTGGGTGATGGTCGAGGGTCCCGTCTAACGACGGGAACAATAATAATTCTACCACGATCCGCCATTGCAGAGTGATCGATCGCCCGTCGAAAATGGCTTGTTTTGACCGCTGTCAAAAAGTATGGAGATATGGACCTTTTTGTCAAGATCCTATCATTGGAGAGGACGGAAGTGATGTTTTTTTTGGAGGGGTCACATCCGTCACATCCGTACATTCCATTTTAAAGGGTACTATAGGATCATTCCTAAGTTGCGTTAGAGCGCCCCTTGTGGAAAAAAAACAACAACGAAGATTCACATTTATGGCACTCAATGTGTTAATTACATACTCAATGTCATTAGAGGTCGGCTTTGGCTGAAACCTTGCCCAAATATGGAGATGGCTGGTGTCATAGCAACGATGTCATAGAATACATGAGTGATGTCATAGACTAGACTAGACAACTAAACCTAGACTGGAAGGTTTAGTCGACTCAATGTTTTCTGTTTTTCCTTCTTTTAGTGAGCTTGTTGGCAGGGAGCACACTCATGTTATTTATTGTTATGTTGTTGTTGTTGTTGTTGGTTGTCATGGCTACCAGTTCCCACCTGATGTTGTGTGGGAGTTCAGACTGCTCCAGACCGTACTCAATAACTGTTAGCTTACATAGTGTTTTCAGGCTGGGACTTAAATCTAATATGTACAGGTCATCAGAGGGTGTGTTGACTCTTTGTTTGTATCCTCCAAAGACGATGATACGATCTCCATCATGTAACAGCACATGTCATACATTGGACACGGCAGGCCTTTCCCCTTGGGCTCAACCTTCTTCCAGGAGAAGGTCTCTGGAATGAATCTCCACAGATGACTGAAGGTCTGGTCCCAGTTACCACCATATATGTACAGCTCTCCATTGTAGGCAAAGGCTGAATGACCCCAGCGTCCTTCTGGAAGAGGCTGTGCAGGTGTTTTGTTCAGCCAGCAGTTGGACTCTGTGTCAAACACTCTGATGTTGTTGCTGACCCCCCCATAGGCCCCATAGCACCAAAATACAAACATCTTTGTCCCGATGATGGTAGCAAAGGGACGGTATGAAGCAGCTGGTGAATTTCCTCTGGTATTAATTGAAGACCAGACCATTGTGCTGGTGAAAGTGGAGGACTCACTGGGGTCAAAATAACTAGAGGTGTCCAACTTGTCCATGTCATTAGTCCATCCAGTCAGATCATTGTATCCTCCATAGATAAACATGACCTTCCCCAAGACACAGGCTGTATGGTAGGACCTCTCCTCTGGAACCGTCCCAGAAACCTTGGGTTTCAACCATCTGTGGGTGTCGACATCAAATGCATAAAGCACATTACAGTAAGGTTCACCCCCCCAAATGTAGACTTTATCTTCTATCAGCACAGCTGTGTAGCCGTAGCGCTTGGAGGGTATAGGTTCTCCTCTTCCAGGTGTAACTAGAGGCAACTTCCTCCAGCATAAAGACACCGTGTTGAAGACATGGACATCCTGTTCCCTGGTGTTCCAGGTCTCTCCATCTAATCCACCAAAGTAATAAAGGTTGTTCCTCACCGCTACAGCAGCATGATAGGCTCGCTTTGGTCGTCCTGCTTTGGAAGCGGTCCAACACGACATCACCCTGTCTGTCTGTCTGTCTGTCTGTCTGTCTGTCTGTCTGTCTGTCTGTCTGTCTGTCTGTCTGTCTCTCTGTCTCTGTCTCTGTCTCTGTCTCTGTCTCTGTCTCAGTCTCAGTCTCAGTCTCAGTCTCAGTCTCAGTCTCTGTCTCTGTCTCTGTCTCTGTCTCAGTCTCAGTCTCAGTCTCAGTCTCAGTCTCAGTCTCAGTCTCAGTCTCAGTCTCAGTCTCAGTCTCAGTCTCAGTCTCTGTCTCTGTCTCTGTCTCAGTCTCAGTCTCAGTCTCAGTCTCAGTCTCAGTCTCAGTCTCAGTCTCAGTCTCAGTCTCTGTCTCTGTCTCAGTCTCAGTCTCTGTCTCTGTCTCTGTCTCTGTCTCTGTCTCTGTCTCTGTCTCAGTCTCAGTCTCAGTCTCAGTCTCAGTCTCAGCAAAAAAAAATTGCTGATCTACACGATCAAAACGTGTCGCTTCACATCTTTTTATTATGCCTCATGGATATACGATAATACAAGATTGTTTGAGGTTTAGTGATAATTAACTATTATGACCCTTTTCTGGTCATAATAGGCAAATATTCACAAATATTCACAATATTCAAAATATATGAAAATCTTTTTGTTTAAAATAATTGGTGTAGAGGGGAACATGAAGACCCTGGTAAGCTCTAAGTATATCGGGTCAGATAATCTTTGGAGTAGTATTTCAATTCCCTGAGGAAGAAATATTCTAGGAATATGATCGGATAATAGATTAGGAAGCACTGCGTGGGTCTGTGATTATGGCAAACAGCAAAAGGGTGCTCTTTGGAAAGGGTTTAGTTTCAAGAGTTCTAAGTTCATTTCCTTTGTAGGCGTCACAGTGGGAAAAAATAAGGCGTTGAACTCAAAGAAGGTCCAATGTAGCTCTGTTAAGTTCAAGTCAATATTCTAGCCCAGGGGTCTTCAACAGGGGGTCCGGGACCCCTAGGGGGTCCTCAGAGCTACTAAAGGGGGTCCGCCAAATCTTTGTGTGATATTTTTTTTTTTTTACCTTAACCACTTGAACCCTAGCATCCCCTTTTCTGAGGAGAACTTTAGCCAAAAATAGCCGATCTACAAGCTCTCAACGCCTCGCGCTGCGAGGCGTTGAGAGCTTGTAGATCGGCTATTTTTGGCAAAGAGGCTATAGGTGTAGAGGGGAAAAAGAGCAGACTAAGTAAAAAAAAAAAAAAATCTCATCTGAAACACAATTTAATACAATATAGAGTAGGGGGTCCCTGCTTTATCTCTCTCTCAGCTAGGGGGTCCTTGGCCTGAAAAGGTTGAAGACCCCTGTTCTAGCCCCTCTGTGTAAACCTCTGGTACATGTCGATGGCTTGCTGGTCAAGGTCTCTGAAACTGTCCAAAACGTGTATATATATATATATTTTGTTTTAATAATTTAGAGTAGCCAATCTTTTTTTTTACCCCTTTTTCTCCCCAATGTAGTCGTTATGCTAATTGATTCCTCCCCACACACATTTCTGTGTTGTCACTGCAGTCGTATCCTACTGACTCACCTGCCAGTGAGGAGCCCCCACCGGGAGGACGCATCTATCTATCTATCTATCTATCTATCTATCTATCTATCTATCTATCTATCTATCTATCTATCTATCTATCTCTCTCTCTCTCTCTCTCTCTCTCTCTCTCTCTCTCTCTCTCTCTCTCTCTCTCTCTCTCTCTCTCTCTCTCTCTCTCTCTCTCTCTCTCTCTCTCTCTCTATACAATGTGTGAGTCTTTTTTATCAATCTATTTATAATTTTTCTCAATATGTCTATATGTATCTACATAATGTACACTGTATATATATTGTGAAGACTGAACCAAACCAACACTCGGAAACAGTATTTGCGAAGGTCTCACAGGGCGTTTTATTCAGGAAGTAAATGGCACGTCCACAGGGGGGAAACCCCTGGTGCCGTTTGTTTATACATTTCAAATCATAAATCAGAATAAAGCAAAACGTATTAGTTAATTTACACCACTGAGTGAAAGTATCAATACTGCAATGTAGAGATTCTCTGTTTGTTTGTTTGTTTGGTTGATTGAATATATTATTAGACAGAAATGTAAAAAAAACAGCACGAGTACAGTCAAACACTTTGTCTAAAAGGATAGCAGCAAAAAAAAAAAAAGGGCCTGGCGGTCTTGTTTCCATTGGGGTCCTAGGTATTCAATTCATCAACATATAAAATAGCACCAAAACATTCAATATCATCACAATATAAAACATTATATGTACAGAGTAGAAAAAGACAGGGGGGGGGTGAGGGAATGGGGGTAAAGAGGGTGTGTCTGTGTGTGTGGGGGGGGGGGGGGGGGGGGGGGGGGGTTGCTTTAAAGGAAGCGTGTGATAATTTTTTTTTTTGAGGGACGGGGTCAGGGCATTCCGCACCTGGGAATGCCCTGAAACCAAGTTTCAAGTTTCAAGTAAAAGTCCGGAATTCAAAATTTACTTGAGTAAAAGTACAAAAGTATTGGTATAAAAGTGTACTTAAAGTATCAAAAGTAGAAAGTACTCATTAGGAAGAACGTCCCATTTCACAAGTTTTCAAATGTATAAGACTAGAAGTTAGAAGTTAGATGGTAGACGTGACGCGTCGTCCACTTCGCATCGCAGATCCACGTTACAGCCAGGGCCGTAGGAGACGGGGGGGACGGGGGGGACTCGTCCCCCGCGGGCCGCGGAGCGGCCTCGCGTGGGCCGCGAACCGGTATTTGGGCCGCGAGGCCACGGGAAAAAAGAGGAGGAAAAAAAAGCCTCAAATGAGGCCGGCACTAGGACCCCGCGGCCGCTGCCTGGAAGGGAGGGCTGCTGGCTGCTGCTGTGAGCTGCTTGAAGGTGGAAGAGCGGCACAATCACATTTATTAAGAGTTATAAAAAGAAATAACCGCAAATAACCACCCAAAACTTGGAAATATCCACCCAGAACCGCAAAAGAATCGCGCGCGAGGATGGGGGTGCGCACGCGCGCTGCGCACGCGACTTCGTGGGCCGGTACAAATATGTCCCCCCCAACTGGGAATAGCTTCCGACGGCGCTGGTTACAGCCACCTTACAGTGTGAGAGAGAGTATTGTGTGAAAGTAGGGCAAAGTCGCTTATGATTTTCAGACATGGCAACGCTGTGGTGAAAAGTAAGGCAAATGCTCGTAGACTCCCGCGAGACCCTTGGGGGTTCCCTGGAGACCCTTGGGGGTCCCTGGAGACCTACAGACACGGCGAAGGAAAATGGAAAACTGTAAAGCCACAGTCGCGCATGCAAGAGGTTGCACCTGAACTATTCAGCCGCTGAGGCGCTCCAACACAAACACTCTGACGCTCCCCTAAACCCACTTCACAAAGGGGTGACGTGCATCACCGTTCCAATGACCAAAACTCCACTTTGGGATTTCGCAGAGACCCACAAAAGCATCGTTGGATAAAAATGTCCAAAAACATAGTAAAAAAAAAAAAAGACAAACTCCACTTCGGGATTTCGCGAAGACCCACAAAAGCGTTGTGGGATAAAAAAAATCATGGGGGACCCCCTGGGAGTGTTGTGACCCCCGCAAAACATCGCAAACCCTTTTGGACCCCCGCGAAACATCGCAGCCACATGAACTCTGCAGCCGCACTGAGGCACTCCAACACAAACACTCTGACACTCCCCTAAATCCAGTCCAGGGTTTACCCACTTCAAAAACGGGTGACGTGCATCACTGTTCCAATGACCAAAACTCCACTTCGGGATTTCGCAAAGACATGTGTGTGTGTGTGTGTGTGTGTGTGTGTCTCGCACAGTGAAAGATGATCCCTTGCAAAGTGCAGAGGCACGTCCACGCATGCGCAGTGCGCAGTGCGCAGTGCGCAGTTTTTGACAGACAAAATACGTCCATGCATGGGCAGATCTGCGCGCAGTGCGCAGTTTTTGACAAACAAATTACGTCCACGCATGGGCAGATCTGCTTATTGTATTATAGGATAGTTAATAGGATGTATACAAATCTTTTGAAAATAGCAGATCTCTGGGGGCACGGTGGCACACGGTAGTGCTGTCGCCTCACAGCTAGAAGGTCCTGGGTTCGATTCCCGCAGGGGACGCTGTGGGCGCTGGGGGTGTGTTCTCTCCTCCGCGTCATCAGTGCCCATACCCTAGGTGGGGTTGGCGAAAGTTTGTCTGGAGTTTTCATGTTCTCCCCGTGTCTCCTAGTGTAGGTACCCTCACAAAAACATGCAGTAATCCTGGTCACTATACTGCCTCCCCCTGGCTAGCCGGGGCGCCTGATGGAGGGGAAGGGAACTGGTTGGAATAACGTGTTCCTTCCACGCGCTACGTCCAACCAGGGAAACTCTCCCCTGTCAGGTGACAAGAAGGTCAGTTGTCTCTCATGCATTGAAGGAGGCATGAGCTCGGCCCTGGCCTCCCTAGGTTGGCAGAGGGAAGGTAGTGCCCAGGATTACGTAGACAATTGGCACTGGGTGTAAAAAATAGGGTTACAAAATCGTGGGATAAAAATTTAGGAAAAAAAACGAAAAATAGCAGATCTAAGCTCACAATGTTTTGCGTCCCGACACATTGTGAGCTTGTAGATCTGCTATCAATGGCCGAAATGTAGTGGTTAATGTATATTTTGTAATAATAATGGCGTTGTGAGCTTGTACATCTGTATAATACTTGTAGATCTGTATAATACTTTTGTACTTTTCCTCTAGTGAATTTTGATTATCAGACTTTTACTTGTGACAGAGTGCATTGCAGTATTGATACTTTTACTTAAGTAAAACATTTGAGTACTTTTTTAATTTTTTGAGTGCCACAGTTTTTTTAAACAGGGTACATCCAGTGCCAGCATTTCCAGCCGATCGTTTTAGAGCTGCAGAAGCTTCCACGAGGACCCGGATGTAAGCAAAGGGTGATGTTCGAGGGTCCCGTCTAACGATTGGAACAATAATATTTCTACCACGATCCGCCATTGCAGAGTGATCGATCGCCCGTCGAAAATGGCTTGTGTTGACCGCTGTTAAAAAGCATGGAGATATGGACCTTTTTCTCAAGATCCTATCATTGGAGCGGACGGAAGTGACGTCACATCCGTTCCATTCCATTTTAAAGGGTACTATAGGATCATTCCTAAGTTGCGTTAGAGCGCTCCTTGTGGGAAAAAAAGACAACTAAGATTCTCGTTTATGCCACTCAATTAGTTAATTACATACTCAATGTCATCAGAGGTCGGCTTTGGCTGAAACTTTGCCCAAATATGGAGATGACTGGTGTCATAGCAACCATGTCATACAGTACATGAGTGATGTCATAGACTGGTCACATGGAAGCCACAGCGTCTGGTTTAGACGACTCAATGTTTTCTGTTTTTCTTTCTTTTAGTGAGTTTGTTGGCAGTGAGCACACTCATGTTATGTATTATTATGTTGTTGTTGTTGGTTGTCATGGCTACCAGTTCCCACCTGATGTTGTGTGGGAGTTCAGACTGCTCCAGATCGTACTGAATAACTGCTAGCTTACATAGTGTCTTCAGACTAGGACTTAAATCTAATATGTACACGTCATCAGAGGGTGTGGAGACTCTGTGTTTGTATCCTCCTAAGATGATGATACGATCTCCCATCATGCAACAGCACATGCCATGCGCTAGACCCGGGCCTTTCCCCTTGGGCTCAACCTTCTTCCAGGAGAAGGTCTCTGGACTGAATCTCCACAGATCACTGAAGGCCTGGACCCAGGTTTTACCACCAAATATGTACAGCTCTCCATTGTAGGCAAAGGCTGAATGATCCCTGTTTCCTACTGGAAGAAGCTGTGCAGAAGGTGTGTTCAGCCAGCAGTTGGTCTCTGTATCAAACACTCTGATGTCCCCATTGCCCCCAAATACAAACATCTTTGTCCCGATGATGGTAGTAGAGGGACCGTCTGAAGCAGGTGGAGGAGTTCCTCTGGTAATAATGGAAGACCAGACCATTGTGCTGGTGTGCAACTTGTACATGTCATTAGTCCATCCAGTCAGATTCTTGTTTCCTCCAAAGATAAACATGACCTTCCCCAAGACACAGGCTGTGTGGTGGTACCTCTTCTCTGGAACCGTCCCAGAAACCGTGGGTTTCAACCATCTGTGGGTGTCGACATCAAATGCATAAAGCACATTGCAGTGACAAACACCCCCCCAGATGTAGACTTTATCTTCTATTAGCACAGCTGTGTGCCAGTAGCGATTGGAGGGTACAGGTTCTCCTCTTCCTCTTCCAACTGGAGGCAACTTCCTCCAGCATAAAGACACCGTGTTGAAGACATGGACATCCATCTGAGACCTGGTGTTCCAGGTCTCTCCATCTACTCCTCCAAAGGAATAAAGGTTTTTCCTCACCACTACAGCAGCACGATAGCCTCGCTTTAGTCCTCCTGCTTTGGAAGCGGTCCAACACGACATCACCCTGTCTCTCTCTGTCTGTCTGTCTGTCTGTCTGTCTGTCTGTCTGTCTGTCTGTCTGTCTGTCTGTCTGTCTGTCTGTCTGTCTGTCTGTCTGTCTGTCTCTCTCTCTCTCTCTCTCTCTCTCTCTCTCTCTCTCTCTCTCTCTCTCTCTCTCTCTCTCTCTCTCTCTCTCTCTCTCTCTCTCTCTCTCTCTCTCTCTCTCTCTTCTTTCTCTCTTGACGTCTACAGTCATTGTGAACACAGTGCATCATCTTATATCTTCTGGTGTGAAATCACACGCAACACAAACTGTCGTCATGCATGCCTTAACAACGCCAATTTGTGCAGCTATTCTCATCTGCACCCTTTTACTCTCTTTAAAACCATGTTCATTCACACTCACTGGAAATTGTTGGTATATTACAGTTTTTAGTCATTTGTGGACCAGTGCCATTCTTGTATGGCTCTCAGAAGAACTCTAACAATCTAAGAGATCTTCTCTTTGCAGCCATGTGCTTCCTGGTACAGTTCAGTTGGTAGAACACTTTTCTATCGTTTATGTCGGTTTATATAACCTTAAATATCCAAAACTATTACTCTTCGAGATTCAATTTCAAAAACAGCAAAAAATAGCTGATCTACGTTTATCCCGCAGCGGCACGATTTATTATTTAGTCTGATTATTAAAAATACTTCACGTCTTTAGAGATATGTTTTATAATCTGTTCGTTGTCTGAACAAGTTTTGGTCAGTGAGAGAGGTGCATGTCGTCTCATCTCTGTTCACTGACAGGGCGCAGTCACGTTAGGGTTGCTATAGTAACCCGACACTGCACGTGTTACAGACGAATGTATACTTCGTCGTACAACGGGGTTGTGCGCCAAAAATAGCAGATCTACAAGCTCACAACGCGATTATTATTTATACATTTTACTTTTGACATTTTACATCATGATGGAATAAGGAAAATCCGACAGATCCGTGTTGATCACATGACTAAGGAGATACTGTGTACCGATTTGCGTGATTTTTTGACAAAATCTGTTTTGGAGTAATATAAAAAAAAATGTTCTGCAAAAATCTGCCTCATGGTGGTGCTTTGACATGCTGATCTGAAAAATTAGATTAGCTGGTCACAGACAGAAGGACACACACGGACACACAGACGGACGGACAGTATGCAAAACATACTCTCTCGTCATGCCTTCCGGCCTGGCGGAGACTAAAAGAAGAAGAGATCCGAGTACTCAAAACATGTGGAGGAGAGGAAGTAGTTAAACAAAATGTTATCCTATAAAAATGAAGTTTCTACCGGTAAAAAAAAAAATCCCCTGAAAAAAAGAGTGCGTGCGTGCGTGCGTGCGTGCGTGCGTGTACAGGGATAATCTCCCAAATCATTGGACAAATCATCATCATGTTTCTTCTTGTCAACGCTGCCAGTAGGCCAAGAAAATATTATTTTTCTCATGTTTTATGTTTTTTTTAAATGATATATTACTATTTTTTCTGAAGTTTAATTATATACTCAATGTCATTAGAGGTCAGCATGGACTGGTCACATGGAAGGCACAGCATCTGGTTTAGTTCACTCAATATTTTCAGTTTTTCCTTCTTTCCTTTCCTTCTTTTACTTTAGTTTGTTGGCAGTGAGCAAACTCATGTTATTTATTATTATTATGTTGTTGTTGTTGTTGTTGGTTGTCATGGCTGCCAGTTCCCACCTGATGTTGTGTGGGAGTTCAGACTGCTCCAGATCGTACTGAATAACTGCTAGCTTACATAGTGTCTTCAGACTAGGACTTAAATCTAATATGAACACGTCATCAGAGGGTGTGGAGACTCTGTGTTTGTATCCTCCAAAGAGGATGATACGATCTCCCATCATGCAACAGCACATGCCATTAATTGGACATGGGCCTTTCCCCTTGGGCTCAACCTTCTTCCAGGAGAAGGTCTCTGGACTGAATCTCCACATATAACTGAAGGTCTGGTCCCCGTTGTTACCACCATATATGTAAAGCTCTCAATTGTAGGCAAAGGTTGACGGACCCCAGCGTCCTTCTGGAAGAGGCTGTGCAGAAGGTGTGTTCAGCCAGCAGTTGGTCTCTGTGTCAAACACTCTGATGTTGTTGTAGACGACCCCCCCCCATAGGCCAATGCTGGTGTCCAACTTGTACATGCCATTAGTCCATTCATTCAGATCCTTGTATCCTCCATAGATAAACATGACCTTCCCCAAGACACAGGCTGTGTGGTGGTACCTCTCCTCTGGAACCGTCCCAGAAACCTTGGGTTTCAACCATCTGTGGGTGTCGACATCAAATGCATAAAGCACATTGCAGTGAGGAAAACCCCCCAGATGTAGACTTTATCTTCTATCAGCACAGCTGTGTGGCCGTAGCGCTTAGAGGGTAAAGGTTCTCCTCTTCCAGGTGCAACTAGAGGCAACTTCCTCCAGCATAAAGACACCATGTTGAAGACATGGACATCCATCTGTTCCCTGGTGTTCCAGGTCTCTCCATCTAATCCTCCAAAGCAATAAAGGTTGTTCCTCACCGCTACAGCAGCATGATAGGCTCGCTTTGGTCCTCCTGCTTTGGAAGCAGTCCAACACAACATCACCCTGTCTGTCTGTCTGTCTGTCTGTCTGTCTGTCTGTCTGTCTGTCTGTCTGTCTGTCTGTCTGTCTGTCTGTCTGTCTGTCTGTCTGTCTGTCTGTCTGTCTGTCTGTCTGTCTGTCTGTCTCTCTGTCTGTCTCTGCCTCTGCCTCTGTCTCTGTCTCTGTCTCTGTCTCTCTCTCTCTCTCTCTCTCTCTCTCTTGACGTCTTCAGTCATTTTGAACACAATGCATCATCTTATATCTAATGGTGTGAAATCACACGCAACACAAACTGTTGCCATGCCTGCCTTAACGACGCCAATTTGTGCAGCTATTCTCATCTGCACCCTTTTACTCTCTTTAAAACCCTGCTCATTGACACTCACTGGAAATTGTTGGTATATATATATGAGCATTATATATATATATATATATATATATATATATATATATATATATATATATATATATATATATATATATATATACAGTTTTGAATAATTTGTGAACCAGTGCCAATCTTGTAAGGCTCATAGAAGAACTCTAACAATCTGAGGGCCCTATTTTTGCTGGTGCCTTACCCATTTCCCCTAAACTTCTTTTCCATTTTTTACTATTTTCAAAAACATTTTCAAATAGTTCAAATAGCCAATCTACAAGCTCACATGCTGTCGATGTAGATCGGCTAGTTGAACTATATGAAAATGTTTTTAAAAATAGTCAAAAATGGCAAAGACGTTTAGGGATAATGGGTAAGGCACGGACAACGATATGGCCCTAAGAAATCTTCTCTTTACAGCCATGTGCTTCCTGGTACAGTTCAGTTGATAGAACACTTTCCTATCATTTCTGTCGGTTATAATTATGTCCAAAAATATTACTTTTCGGGATTAAAATTAAAAAAAAGCCAAAAAGTAGCTGATCTACAAGATCAAAACGTGTCGCTTCACGTCTTTTATTATGCCTCATGGATATACGATAATACAAGATTGTTTGAGGTTTAGTGATAAACATTCACACGATCTCGTAGATCATTGATAAACATATTCATACAGGAGAACAGCGTTGCTGTCGGGCAGAAACCTCTTATTAATTATCTTAACCTATTGTGTGGTTTTTCGTAAATGAACGCCCTTTCACACACATGTCTGTCTGTCTGTCTGTCTGTCTGTCTGTCTGTCTGTCTGTCTGTCTGTTTGTCTCTATCCATCTATCCATCCATCCATCCATCCATACACATACAATGTGTGAGTCTTTTTTATCAATCTATTTATCTTGTTCTCAATATGTCTATATATATCTACATACTGTACACTGTGTGTGTGTGTGTGTGTGTGTGTGTGTGTGTGTATATATATTTATATATACACACACACACACACACACACACACACACACACACACACACACACACACACACACACACACACACACACACACGCATTGCACCTCTACACTGGGTACCTCTACAAGCTCACAATGCGTGTAGATCTGCTATTTTCAAATGGCCAAAATGTATATAGGGTTGAAGTGAGTTTTGTAATAATTATCTAAATCTGCAAAGTAAAGTAACTAACGTTTTCAAATAATTGTAGTGGAGTAAAAGTATCATTTGTAACTCAAATCTTTGCTTTTGGGGATTCTACAAATGTACAAAAAAATATTATATGTAATTATTTGTATCTCAAAATATGTTGTTCCAGGGACCCCCCAGAAGCAAAGATTAAAGAGAGTTAAAAATGTTTGCAAAAAATGTTCACGATTTTTCAAAAATAGCAGATCTACAAGCTCATAGTACTGCACTCGCTGTATGAGCTTGTAGAGTTGCTATTTTTGAATAGCCAAAGTATAAGACAATGGTTTGATGTGGTTACTCAGATGACTTCCTGGTTTTAACGGGTTAAACAGTGAGCCAAAAAAAAAAAAAAAAACGTTTTCTGACAAGAACATTCTATATATAGGCTGAAACCAGTCCCGGTGTTGTGCGTCTGCAGCATGGCCGACAGTGGTGGAAAAAGTACTCACATATTTTACTTCGGTGAAAGTATCGATACTGCAATGTAGAGGTACTCTAGTAAAAGTCCGGAATTCAAAATTTACTTGAGTAAAAGTACAAAAGTATTGGCATCAAAATGTACTTAAAGAGGTGGTGCCATGGTTTTGCACGTTTTCTGTTTTTCATGTGTCTATGAGGTTGTTAGAACTTCATTAAGCCCCATGGTGGTGTTTTTATGGTGTTTTATGTCTCTGACTATTCTGAGTTTCTTCCTGGAGGCTGAAACCTTGAGGGTCAAACGTGCTAATAGAAAAACAGCACTTTAATGACACAGTAAAATTATACCCTCCCCCTCATTATCATAACACAACAGGTGTGGGCATGAGGAGGAGGAGGGAGTAGGACAGGTGGGTGGTGCTAAGGTGGTGGAGGAGGTGCTAAGGTGAGAACCAGGTATACTTAATGAACTGGAGGCGTGTCCACATAAAAACATAATTTTAACACTTTCTGTACACTTTTTTGAAAAAATCTTCCTCCTAGTATAACCATAATACCTGATGATTATGTTTTAGGGGGGGGGGGGGGGGGAATCACTGAATCATGGCACCCCGTCTTTAAAGTACCAAAAGTAAACTAAAATGTTTGAAAATAGCAGATCTACAAGCTCACAACGCGTCGGGATGCGTTGTGAGTTTGTAGATCGGCTATTTTCAAATAGCCTCTGTATAAAATAGGGCTTAAGTGGTTAATGTGTGTTTTATAATGTAATCATTTATATCTGCAAAGTAAATATTAACTAAAGATTTCTGTCATTCCTCATAAGACACTTACTTATGGGATATCATCGCTCTCAAGCGATGCACAGAGCACATACATGAACTCCCGGTTAAAAATCTTCGATTGGCTAGGGTTCTGTGACGCAAACCGGAAATGGATGGGTTATAAAACCCCCTGCGTCACAGGGTTCGTCCTCTTCCTTCACTCTGCAAGCAGCGAAGCACACGAGTACCTGAGCAGCAACTCTACAACCACGACGAAAACTCTTCGAATCCCAGCTAATCCCGCAGCGAGGGCACCCAGTGCCACTCTACGGGCGATTCGTACTATAGTTTTTATTGATTTGGTTATTTAACGCTCCCGCGTTACTTTCTTGTCCTCTCAAGTTTTTTCTGCCACGAGGCGAAAGCTGTTAGCCAGGCTAGTAGGCCGCTTAAGGGCTAACAGCTAAAGCTAGGCTAGCGCTAGCTAGCCCTTTGTCTCGTGCACTAAACAAAGAGGAGAAGATTGAGGCGCTGCGTGTCTGCGGCCTAGCAGGCTGCGGCCTACCTGTAGCAGCGGACGATCTCCACCGTCTCTGCATCCTGTGCCTAGGGCCCAACCACGCGTGGCTCCCCCTGAGCAATCCAGGGGACGAGGACGCGTGCAGGCCCTGCGATGACTTCACGGTTCACCAGCTGGAGCATCGCCTGGCCAGGGCCAGAGAGCTAGCGAGCTCCAGCGGCAGCGGCGGCGCTCACCTCGATGCTAGCCTCGCCATGGGCTCCACGGCATCGATGGTGAGTGCAGGCCTCGGGTCCGCAGGCCTACCGCAGCAGGATGCCCCGAGATCCAGCGGTGCCAGGAGGAAGGTCCGGAGTGAGGCTGCACCCAGGGCGCTATCTCCAACACCGGACCGAGTCACTCCAGCCGAGGCCAGTGGGCCACTACTCGGCTGCTGTATCCCTCCCTCCTCACCCCCTTCTCTCCTCTCGCCTGGGGCGACACACCGACGCCAGAAGGCATCTCGGACAGCGAGGACTTCGGGGGAGAGGACGCTTTCCGCGACAAGGAGGAGAACGAGTTCACCTCCCATCGGGCACAGGAGGTAACGATGACCAGTCCGGGTCCTCCTGTGCCTACAGCGACGAGGGCGGAGGCTCCTAGCCAGGCAAGGGAGCCTCTCGAACCCGTCTCGGCCGTACTACAACGGGCGATCTCCAGGTGCGGTCTGGAGCCCTTGGAGGCCATGAGAGTGTCCGTCGGGGCCCCCATCACGGGTTTCCAAGGCCTGGCACCCCTCATTCCCCGACAGGTCGCTTCCAAACTCCTGCCCGAGGCGAACGGAGTCCCTGCGGCCCTGCACTACTCGTGGCAGAGAGGGAAGAAGGAACCGGACAGATTGGGCTTCGCGTTTAAGCTTTCCTCCGGTTCGGACCTGGGGGTCTCAGGCCTCCCTCCCATGGATCCGGCCCTGGCGACCACCATCGAGCGGGCGAGGATCGGCGCAGTGAAGATAGGCCCGGGGAACAGGCTCATCTTCGCCGACCGCTCTAGGAGGGAGTGCACCACGGCCCTGAACACTCTCTACAAGGCCTCGGGCGCGGCTGCAGAGGCGCTCAAGGCGGTGTCGCATCTAAAGGGGTCAACCGCGGTAAGACTAAAGGAGCTGGTAGCTAAACCCCTGGTGGACAAGATGCCTGCATCAGTGGTCCACGAGGAGTGGGTGGAGGATGCGACAGAACTAGACAGACTGGTACAGATCGCGATCCTCTGCACCTGCCAGGCACTGATGTGGACCGGTCGGGCCATGGCCCTCACAGCGGACATGGAAAGGGCCCAGTGGCTGGACCTGGCCACGGAGTCGAGGGCAAACGTATCTACAGGACTTCTTGCCCTTCCACTCCAGGCCCATAACCTGTTCGACACCGCCTCGGATCTGATCGGCAGAACGCAGGCGAAGGAGCATCAGAGGCAGGGGGCAGCCGCTGATGTTCTCGCTCCCACCGCCACTGGACGTAGGCAAGGTGCGTCCAGGTCTTCCACCACGAGAACCAGCTCCTGGGAGCGTCCCTACGGTTCTCTAGGAGTGGGAGACGTGAGAAAGCGCAAGGACCCCCAAACCCCCCCTCCGACGAAGCCCCCACGTAAGGACAACGGGGCTAACCGCAGAGGGAGGGGTAAATGACAGTTTTTAGCTGATCCCGTCACGGCCACTTGGCCGATATCATGCGGGGTCAGCTCCCCACTTGGGGATCAGAACTGATGCTCTTCTTGTCCCGACGGACAGGGCCAATGGGCGGCTCCGCAGGAACACAGAGACTAAAAGAGACGCTAATGACATTACGGCTGCCACGTGTCCTTTAAGTCTGATGTGTGTTTGTCAAATGTGCATCCTGTGTGTGGAATAAATATATTGCCAAAATCACAAATGCTCATTTCTTCTCATGCGAATGATCGAGGCAGATCGTACCCCGAAGCGGAAGGGGTGCCCTGTCCTCAAATTTCTGCTATGAGCCCTCAGTGTTCGGTTTGCACCCTGGACGGCATTCCGAACACTGTAGGGACAGGTCCTGTGCGTGCCATGAACATGATGAATCAGATGCAGTAGTACTACCTATTGCTATGAATCAAATGTCTCTAAAGTGTTGTTTTCAAAATATGAAACAAGGGCCCTCTGTGAATAAAACTTTTCTAACTGTGCCATTGCAGTTCCTTCCTCCGTCCGGCAGATGGCTGCAAAGCTCATCTGTAGGACGGTCGAAGGACAAAATGGCGGCCTCCCTCGACCGCCCCAAAATGGCGGACGAGAAAATGCGGAAGTTTACATTCCAGAAGGCCCCGGTGTTACACCACCAAGGCTCCCCTAGTGGGATGAAAGTCTCGTTCCGTGTAGCAATAGCAACACCGCACAAAAGGCCCGCCCCAGTCGAAGATGGCGGAGGTCAAGAGGCGGAAGTTGACAGGTCGGAGGGCCCCGGTGTTACCCCATCGACACTCCCCGGGGGGGACGAAAGTATCGTTCCGGGTAACAACAACACCGAGGAAGGGGTCCGCTGTCAAGTCGCCAGGAGAGACGACGCCTCCCGTTCCCATGGAGACAGGCACGTCTTCCACAACGGTGAGCTCATCACGTCCGTTGCACGGACAGAGGCTACCGCTGCTGCCGAATCAGAGCCGGTTGGGTTTCTATTCGGAATATTTCCTGGTGAAAAAGAAAGGGGGGGGGGCGTGAGACCTACTCTGAACCTGAAAGGTTTAAACAGATTTCTGAAGGTCTTCAAGTTTCGAATGCTGACAACAAACAAGTTGTTACGTTCGATACGTTGGGGTGATTAGTGGACGAGTATAGACCTCAAGGATGCCTATTTTCTGGCGACGTACATAGACGACTGGCTGTTGGCAGCGGAGTCGAGGGAAGAGGTGGCGCGGCACACGAGGTGGGCCATTACGCACCTGACGTCCCTGGGGTTCACGATCAACACTCAAAAGAGTGTCTTGATCCCATCCCAACAAGCCACCTTCGTGGGGATCTCTCTGGATTCAACCACAATGGTGGCGCGCCTGTCTCAGGACAGGATAGCCAGCTTCCTGGCGTGTGTGCGCTCTTTACGCGTAGGACGCAGAGTCACGTTCAGGACATGCATGCAAGCGGCGGGTCTCATAGCCTCGGCCATACACCAAATACGGTTGGGTAGATTCCACATGAGACCTTTTCTGAGGTGGATGCGGGCTTTACGGATCCCGGCTTTACGGTGTTTCACGAGCAGCCTCAGACTCTGGACCTTTGGGTCTAGCCTGTGAAAGGCTAGGCTTAGCCGGCCCTAATTGGATTAGGCCAGTGGACGGGTCTTGGTTCCCTGTAAGCTACGCGCGTTGGCATGCGGGCGCGCTCGGTGAGCCCGGGTTGCCTACGGTCTTCAGACAATCGGCAGGTGGTTCGGTTGGAACCTGACCTGGCCTTGGTGTCTGTGTCAGGCGTGGTAAGCCGGCAGGGGCTTTTCTTCCACAGCCTGGGTCGGCATCCGAGTTGATGCCCGGCCAGGGCGTAACCTTGACAGAGGTCTTGATCTCTGTGACCCCAGCGTGACCATGGTGACACTACGGGTGTCAATCGCGGTCGGGGTGAGGTGGGGTGGCTATAGTCAGGGGAGGTTGGCGCGTGCCTGTGGCTGGCCTCTCTCCCCGGCTAGTAGTTTCCTTTTTGCCCCCCCCCTGGTCCGGCTGGGCCTGGTCCGGGGGTGACAGGGCGAGAGGTGGTCTTGGAGGGGTCAGACTTGTCTGACGGGCCCTTGTCCTTTATCCCTTCCGTCTTGACCTTTGGGGTCATGCGTCCGGAGGTCAGGGTCTTGCCGGAGGCAGGACCTGGGGCCATGGGCGTACGGGTTGGGCAGGGTTGCTGCCTGGGACTCCCCAGGGGGCGTTTATGTGTCCCATAAGTAAGTATCTTATGAGGAATGACAGAAATCTAGGGGTTACGTAGGTAACCCCAGATTTCTTAGTTCCGTAGTAAGATACTTACCTAAAACCCCTTATGTGTGCTTCAACTAGCGTGCAGAGTGAAGGGTGTAAGAGGACGAACCCTGTGACACAGGGGTTTTTATAACCCAACCATTTCCGGTTTGCGTCACAGAACCCTAGCCAATCGAAGATTTGTAACCGGGAGTTCATGTATGTGCTCTGTGCATCGCTTGAGAGCGATGATATCCCATAAGTAAGTATCTTACTACGGAACTAAGAAATCTGGGGTTACCTATGTAACCCCTAGTTTTCAAATAATTGTAGTGGAGTAAAAGTAGGCTACAATATTTCCCTCTGAGATGTAGTGGAGTAGAAGTAAAAGTATAGACAATTGGAAATACTAAAAGTATAAGTAGTAGTAGTAAAAGTACCTACAATTTTTACTTAAGTACAGTACTTGAGTAAATGTATTAGTTACTTTACACCACTGAGTGAAAGTATCAATACTGCAATGTAGAAATTCTCTGTTTGTTTGGTTGATTGCATATACTATTAGACAGAAATGTAAAAAACAGCACGAGTACAGTCAAACTCTTTGTCTAAAAGGATAGCAGCAAAAAAAAAAAGGTCCTTGCGGTCTTGTTTCCATTGGGGTCCTAGGTATTCAATTCATCAGCATATAAAATAGCACCAAAACATTCAATATCATCACAATATAAAACACTATAGAGCACCGAAGTCTGACGTCACTGCCACTAGAGGGCGCTGTTCCACGGGTTCGTGGCTTTATTTTTTTTGTTGGAATTCCCCATTTGGGAATCTTAGATCATGTCATATAAGAACTGTGTTCCAAACATAAACACACCACCCTGGCGTTTTTGTCAGGGGGGTGGCTGCATCGTTTATGATATTCATTCATATTTGATACAGCCTGTTTCTGGCGAAAATGGAATTAATTCTGCCTTAAAAGTCTTAAGAACTACTACTTCCGGGTCTGAAATCACTGTCCCCACAGTAGCCGCGTTCATGGGAAATGTAGTCTTTGGGTTGTTTGACTCGTTTCTAGTCTTTATATTGTGTTACTCTTTGGGTAAATGTGTACATTTCCACCTTCAGTCGATGCGTCATATCCATATGAGTAAAAACGCGAGGGTGGTGTGTTTATTTTTGGAACACAGTTCTTACATGAAGCGATCTAAGATTCCCCAATGAGGATATCAATACAAAAAGTAAAGCCACAAACCTGTGGAAAGCGCCCTCTACTGGCAGTGACGTCAGGGCTTCGGTGCTCTGTACAGAGTAGAAAAGGAGGAGGGGGGGTGAAGGAATGGGGGTAAAGAGGGTGTGTGTGTGGGGGGGGGAGGGGGGTTGCCAGCGATGCCAGCGATCAAAATGTTTGGAGGGATGGGGTCAGGGTATTCCGCACCTGGGTGAAACCTGTTTCAAGTTACAAGTTACAAGTAAAAATCCGGAATTCAGAATTTACTTGAGTAAAAGTACAAAAGTATTGGTATAAAAGTGTACTTAAAGTATCAAAAGTAGAAAATGCTCATTAGGAAGAATGTCCCATATCACAAGTTTTCAAATATAATACCAGCTAGCGATGCTTTGTGTTTGTTAGTCTCTATAATATATAAAGCCATAATAGGAGATGTTCCCAATGGAGCTATGACCAAATATGGAGTGTGTTGTCTGACCTCACTTCCTGTCCAGGGGGGTTTGTATATATAGATAGGGGTGGCTTCAGTGGGGGACAGGAAGTGCTGACTTTTCTCAATTGTATATAGATAGATAGATAGATGTATAAAAATCACACCCAGTGTGAAGTGGGTGGTGTGGTCATCACAGTGCTCATCATAGTGATGGAGGCTCACTTCCAAAAAAAAATTATTTATTTTTTTAAGTGCATAATCCTATTTATAGGTTATTAATGTCATCATGTGTCTCGCTAGCCAATCACAGTGCTGAATAGAGTCAGCCAATAGAGTCAGCCAATCACAGTACAGGAAAGTGGGCCAAGTGGGCCAATCACCGTGCAGGAAACTAATACTAATGAGGTGTCCCAACCCCACTTATAGGGGCGGCTACACCGCCCAAAAGATCTGCAGATGAAAATAGCAGATCTACAAGTTCACAATGTGTTGCGTCCCGACACATTGTGAGCTTGTAGATCTGCTTTCAATAGCCGAAATGTAGTGGTTAATGTATATTCTGTAATAATAATGGCGTTGTGAGCTTGTAGATCTGTATAATACTTTTGTACTTTTCCTAGTGAATTTTGATTATCAGACTTTTACTTGTAACATTTGCAGTATTGATACTTTTACTTAAGTAAAACATTTGAGTACTCTTTCCACCACTGTCTATTATATAGTGGAAGTAATTAGAGGTAAAAAAAAAACCCATTTAAGTAGAGAAAATAGCCGATGTACAAGCTAACAACGTGTTGCATCGTGACGCGTGCTGGACCAATCATCATCATGTTTCTTGTCCACGCTGCCAGTAGGACAAGAACATATTAAAAAAAAATGTAAAACACACATCCAGTGCCAGCGTTTCTTATCATTTACGCCGATGGTTTTAGAGCTATAGAAGCCTCCACGAGGACCCGGGTGTAAACAAAAGGTGTCTGGGTGATGGCCGAGGGTCCCGTCTAACGACGGGAACAATAATATTTCTACCACGATCCGCCATTGCAGAGTGATCGATCGCCCGTCGAAAATGGCTTGTTTTGACCACTGTTAAAAAGTATGGAGATATGGACCTTTTTGTCAAGATCCTATCATTGGAGAGGACGGAAGTGATGTTTTTTTTGTGGGGGTCTGACGTCACATCCGTCCATTCCATTTTAAAGGGTCCTAGGATCATTCCTAAGTTGCGTTAGAGCGCCCCTTGTGGAAAAAAAACAACAACGAAGATTCTCGTTTATGGCACTGAATGTGTTAATTACATACTCAATGTCATTAGAGGTCGGCTTTGGCTGAAACTTTGCCCAAATATGGAGATGGCTGGTGTCATAGCAACGATGTCATACAGTACATGAGTGATGTCATAGACTAGACTAGACAAGACAACTAAACCTAGACTGGAAGGTTTAGTCGACTCAATGTTTTCTGTTTTTCCTTCTTTTAGTGAGCTTGTTGGCAGTGAAGCACACTCATGTTATTTATTGTTATGTTGTTGTTGTTGTTGGTTGTCATGGCTACCAGTTCCCACCTGATGTTGTGTGGGAGTTCAGACTGCTCCAGACCGTACTCAATAACTGCTAGCTTACATAGTGTTTTCAGGCTGGGACTTAAATCTAATATGTACAGGTCATCAGAGGTGACTCTTTGTTCGTATCCTCCAAAGACGATGATACGATCTCCCATCATGTAACAGCACATGTCATACATTGGACACGGCAGGCCTTTCCCCTTGGGCTCAACCTTCTTCCAGGAGAAGGTCTCTGGATTGAATCTCCACAGATGACTGAAGGTCTGGTCCCAGTTGTTACCACCATATATGTACAGCTCTCCATTGTAGGCAAAGGCTGAATGACCCCAGCGTCCTTCTGGAAGAGGCTGTGCAGGTGTTTTGTTCAGCCAGCAGTTGGACTCTGTGTCAAACACTCTGATGTTGTTGATGACCCCCCCATATGCCCCACAGCCCCAAAATACAAACATCTTTGTCCCGATGATGGTAGCAAAGGGACGGTATGAAGCAGCTGGTGAAGTTCCTCTGGTATTAATTGAAGACCAGACCATTGTGCTGGTGAAAGTGGAGGACTCACTGGGGTCAAAATAACTAGAGGTGTCCAACTTGTACATGTCATTAGTCCATCCAGTCAGATCATTGGATCCTCCATAGATAAACATGACCTTCCCCAAGACACAGGCTGTGTGGTAGGACCTCTCCTCTGGAACCGTCCCAGAAACCTTGGGTTTCAACCATCTGTGGATGTCGACATCAAATGCATAAAGCACATTACAGTAAGGTTCACCCCCCCAAATGTAGACTTTATCTTCTATCAGCACAGCTGTGTGGCCGTAGCGCTTAGAGGGTACAGGTTCTCCTCTTCCAGGTGTAACTAGAGGCAACTTCCTCCAGAATAAAGACACCGTGTTGAAGACATGGACAGCCATCTGTTCCCTGGTGTTCCAGGTCTCTCCATCTAATCCACCAAAGGAATAAAGGTTGTTCCTCACCGCTACAGCAGCATGATAGGCTCGCTTTGGTCCTCCTGCTTTGGAAGCGGTCCAACACGACATCATCTGTCTGTCTGTCTGTCTGTCTCTGTCTCTGTCTCTGTCTCTGTCTCTGCCTCTGCCTCTGCCTCTGCCTCTGCCTCTCTCTCTCTCTCTCTCTCTCTCTCTCTCTCTCTCTCTTGACGTCTTCAGTCATTTTGAACACAATGCATAATCTTATATCTTCTGGTGTGAAATCACACGCAACACAAACTGTTGCCATGCCTGCCTTAACGACGCCAATTTGTGCAGCTATTCTCATCTGCACCCTTTTACTCTCTTTAAAACCCTGCTCATTCACACTCACTGGAAATTGTTGGTATATATATATGAGCATTATATATATATATATATATATATATATATATATATATATATATATATATATATATATATATACAGTTTTGAATAATTTGTGAACCAGTGCCAATCTTGTAAGGCTCATAGAAGAACTCTAACAATCTGAGGGCCCTATTTTTGCTGGTGCCTTACCCATTTCCCCTAAACTTCTTTTCCATTTTTTTACTATTTTCAAAAACATTTTCAAATAGTTCAAATAGCCAATCTACAAGCTCACATGCTGTCGATGTAGATCGGCTAGTTGAACTATATGAAAATGTTTTTAAAAATAGTCAAAAATGGCAAAGACGTTTAGGGATAATGGGTAAGGCACGGACAACGATATGGCCCTAAGAAATCTTCTCTTTACAGCCATGTGCTTCCTGGTACAGTTCAGTTGATAGAACACTTTCCTATCATTTCTGTCGGTTATAATTATGTCCAAAAATATTACTTTTCGGGATTAAAATAAAAAAAAAGCCAAAAAGTAGCTGATCTACAAGATCAAAACGTGTCGCTTCACGTCTTTTATTATGCCTCATGGATATACGATAATACAAGATTGTTTGAGGTTTAGTGATAAACATTCACACGATCTCGTAGATCATTGATAAACATATTCATACAGGAGAATAGCGTTGCTGTCGGGCAGAAACCTCTTATTAATTATCTTAACCTATTGTGTGGTTTTTCGTAAATGAACGCCCTTTCACACACATGACTCGTAACCACATGTCTGTCTGTCTGTCTGTCTGTCTGTCTGTCTGTCTGTCTGTCTGTCTGTTTGTCTCTATCCATCTATCCATCCATCCATCCATTAATCCATCCACATAGAATGTGTGAGTCTTTTTTATCAATCTATTTATCTTGTTCTCAATATGTCTATATCTATCTACATACTGTACACTGTGTGTGTGTGTGTGTGTGTGTATATATATTTATATTAACACACACACACACACACACACACACACACACACACACACACACACACACACACACACACACACACGCATTGCACCTCTACACTGGGTACCTCTACAAGCTCACAATGCGTGTAGATCTGCTATTTTCAAATGGCCAAAATGTATATAGGGTTGAACTGAGTTTTGTAATAATTATCTAAATCTGCAAAGTAAAGTAACTAACGTTTTCAAATAATTGTAGTGGAGTAAAAGTATCATTTGTAACTCAAATCTTTGCTTTTGGGGATTCTACAAATGTACAAAAAAATATTATATGTAATTATTTGTATCTCAAAATATGTTGTTCCAGGGACCCCCCAGAAGCAAAGATTAAAGAGAGTTAAAAATGTTTGCAAAAAATGTTCACGATTTTTCAAAAATAGCAGATCTACAAGCTCATAGTACTGCACTCGCTGTATGAGCTTGTAGAGTTGCTATTTTTGAATAGCCAAAGTATAAGACAATGGTTTTATGTGGTTACTCAGATGACTTCCTGGTTTTAACGGTTTAAACAGTGAGCCAAAAAAAAAAAAAAAAACGTTTTCTGACAAGAACATTCTATATATAGGCTGAAACCAGTCCCGGTGTTGTGCGTCTGCAGCATGGCCGACAGTGGTGGAAAAAGTACTCACATATTGTGGTGTTTTTATGGTGTTTTATGTCTCTGACTATTCTGAGTTTCTTCCTGGAGGCTGAAACCTTGAGGGTCAAACGTGCTAATAGAAAAACAGCACTTTAATGACACAGTAAAATTATACCCTCCCCCTCATTATCATAACACAACAGGTGTGGGCATGAGGAGGAGGAGGGAGTAGGACAGGTGGGTGGTGCTAAGGTGGTGGAGGAGGTGCTAAGGTGAGAACCAGGTATACTTAATGAACTGGAGGCGTGTCCACATAAAAACATAATTTTAACACTTTCTGTACACTTTTTTGAAAAAATCTTCCTCCTAGTATAACCATAATACCTGATGATTATGTTTTAGGGGGGGGGGGAATCACTGAAAATCATGGCACCCCGTCTTTAAAGTACCAAAAGTAAACTAAAATGTTTGAAAATAGCAGATCTACAAGCTCACAACGCGTCGGGATGCGTTGTGAGTTTGTAGATCGGCTATTTTCAAATAGCCTCTGTATAAAATAGGGCTTAAGTGGTTAATGTGTGTTTTATAATGTAATCATTTATATCTGCAAAGTAAATATTAACTAAAGATTTCTGTCATTCCTCATAAGACACTTACTTATGGGATATCATCGCTCTCAAGCGATGCACAGAGCACATACATGAACTCCCGGTTAAAAATCTTCGATTGGCTAGGGTTCTGTGACGCAAACCGGAAATGGATGGGTTATAAAACCCCCTGCGTCACAGGGTTCGTCCTCTTCCTTCACTCTGCAAGCAGCGAAGCACACGAGTACCTGAGCAGCAACTCTACAACCACGACGAAAACTCTTCGAATCCCAGCTAATCCCGCAGCGAGGGCACCCAGTGCCACTCTACGGGCGATTCGTACTATAGTTTTTATTGATTTGGTTATTTAACGCTCCCGCGTTACTTTCCTGTCCTCTCAAGTTTTTTCTGCCACGAGGCGAAAGCTGTTAGCTAGGCTAGTAGGCCGCTTAAGGGCTAACAGCTAAAGCTAGGCTAGCGCTAGCTAGCCCTTTGTCTCGTGCACTAAACAAAGAGGAGAAGATTGAGGCGCTGCGTGTCTGCGGCCTAGCAGGCTGCGGCCTACCTGTAGCAGCGGACGATCTCCACCGTCTCTGCATCCTGTGCCTAGGGCCCAACCACGCGTGGCTCCCCCTGAGCAATCCAGGGGACGAGGACGCGTGCAGGCCCTGCGATGACTTCACGGTTCACCAGCTGGAGCATCGCCTGGCCAGGGCCAGAGAGCTAGCGAGCTCCAGCGGCAGCGGCGGCGCTCACCTCGATGCTAGCCTCGCCATGGGCTCCACGGCATCGATGGTGAGTGCAGGCCTCGGGTCCGCAGGCCTACCGCAGCAGGATGCCCCGAGATCCAGTGGTGCCAGGAGGAAGGTCCGGAGTGAGGCTGCACCCAGGGCGCTATCTCCAACACCGGACCGAGTCACTCCAGCCGAGGCCAGTGGGCCACTACTCGGCTGCTGTATTCCTCCCTCCTCACCCCCTTCTCTCCTCTCGCCTGGGGCGACACACCGACGCCAGAAGGCATCTCGGACAGCGAGGACTTCGGGGGAGAGGACGCTTTCCGCGACAAGGAGGAGAACGAGTTCACCTCCCATCGGGCACAGGAGGTAACGATGACCAGTCCGGGTCCTCCTGTGCCTACAGCGACGAGGGCGGAGGCTCCTAGCCAGGCAAGGGAGCCTCTCGAACCCGTCTCGGCCGTACTACAACGGGCGATCTCCAGGTGCGGTCTGGAGCCCTTGGAGGCCATGAGAGTGTCCGTCGGGGCCCCCATCACGGGTTTCCAAGGCCTGGCACCCCTCATTCCCCGACAGGTCGCTTCCAAACTCCTGCCCGAGGCGAACGGAGTCCCTGCGGCCCTGCACTACTCGTGGCAGAGAGGGAAGAAGGAACCGGACAGATTGGGCTTCGCGTTTAAGCTTTCCTCCGGTTCGGACCTGGGGGTCTCAGGCCTCCCTCCCATGGATCCGGCCCTGGCGACCACCATCGAGCGGGCGAGGATCGGCGCAGTGAAGATAGGCCCGGGGAACAGGCTCATCTTCGCCGACCGCTCTAGGAGGGAGTGCACCACGGCCCTGAACACTCTCTACAAGGCCTCGGGCGCGGCTGCAGAGGCGCTCAACACGGTGTCGCTTCTAAATGGGTCAACCGCCGTAAGACTAAAGGAGCTGGTAGCTAAACCCCTGGTGGACAAGATACCTGCATCAGTGGTCCACGAGGAGTGGGTGGAGGATGCGACAGAACTAGACAGACTGGTACAGATCGCGATCCTCTGCACCTGCCAGGCACTGATGTGGACCGGTCGGCCCATGGCCCTCACAGCGGACATGGAAAGGGCCCAGTGGCTGGACCTGGCCACGGAGTCGAGGGCAAACGTATCTACAGGACTTCTTGACCTTCCACTCCAGGCCCATAACCTGTTCGACACCGCCTCGGATCTGATCGGCAGAACGCAGGCGGAGGAGCATCAGAGGCAGGGGGCAGCCGCTGATGTTCTCGCTCCCACCGCCACTGGACGTAGGCAAGGTGCGTCCAGGTCTTCCACCAGGAGAACCAGCTCCTGGGAGCATCCCTACGGTTCTCTAGGAGTGGGAGACGTGAGAAAGCGCAAGGACCCCCAAACCCCCCGAAGCCCCCACGTAAGGACAACGGGGCTAACCGCAGAGGGAGGGGTAAATGACAGTTTTTAGCTGATCCCGTCACGGCCACTTGGCCGATATCATGCGGGGTCAGCCCCCCACTTGGGGATCAGAACTGGCGCTCTTCTTGCCAATCACAAATCACAAATGCTCATTTCTTCTCATGCGAATGATCGAGGCAGATCGTACCCCGAAGCAAAAGGGGTGCCCTGTCCTCAAATTTCTGCTATGAGCCCTCAGTGTTCGGTTTGCACCCTGGACGGCATTCCGAACACTGTAGGGACAAGTCCTGTGCGTGCAATGAACATGATGAATCAGATGCAGGTAGTACTACCTATTGCTATGAATCAAATGTCTCTAAAGTGTTGTTTTCATAATATGAAACAAGGGCCCTCTGTGAATAAAACTTTTTTAACTGCGCCATTGCAGTTCCTTCCTCCGTCCGGCAGATGGCTGCAAAGCTCATCTGTAGGACGGTCGAAGGACAAAATGGCGCCCTCCCTCGACCGCCCCAAAATGGCGGACGAGAAAAGGCGGAAGTTTACATTCCAGAAGGCCCCGGTGTTACACCACCAAGGCTTCCCTAGTGGGATGAAAGTCTCGTTCCGTGTAGCAACAGCAACACCGCACAAAAGGCCCGCCCCAGTCGACCTCCCTAAGATGGCGGAGGTCAAGAGGCGGAAGTTGACAGGTCGGGGGGCCCGGGTGTTACCCCATCGACACTCCCCGGGGGGGACGAAAGTATCGTTCCGGGTAACAACAACACCGAGGAAGGGTTCCGCTGTCAAGTCGCCAGGAGAGACGACGCCTCCCGTTCCCATGGAGACAGGCACGTCTTCCACAGCGGTGAGCTCATCACGTCCGTTGCACGGACAGAGGCTACCGCTGCTGCCCCTCGTGGACGCCTTCCCAATGATCAGAGCGATCGGACCGGAAGTGTCACGAGTTACCTTGGTAACGGGCCAGAGCTCCTCGGAGCGGGTGACGTCATCAGCCCCCTCCAACCCTACGAACCCTCTAGCTCGTTGCATTACGCGTTGGAAAGCTTGTAAACCAAACCCCTGGGTGCTGCGCACAATCCAACAGGGGTACAGGTTACAGTTTTCCAGCAAACCTCCCTTAACAGACAAGGTTATTTTCTCTCGAGCGTCAGGCCAAGCCGCTCTAACGCTGAGAGAGGAAGTTTTGTCAATACTGAGCAAGGGTGCAATCAGAGAATTATCCTCGAATCAGAGCCGGTTGGGTTTCTATTCGGAATATTTCCTGGTGAAAAAGAAAGGGGGGGGGGCGTGAGACCTATTCTGAACCTGAAAGGTTTTCAGAAGGTCTTCAAGTTTCGAATGCTGACAACAAGTTGTTACGTTCGATACGTCGGGGTGATTGGTGGACGAGTATAGACCTCAAGGATGCCTATTTTCACGTCCCAATCTACCCCCCACACCGGAAGTTCCTCCATTTTGGCTTTGAAGGCAAAATATACGAATACACGGTGCTCCCGTTCGGCAGGCCGCTAAGCCCTCGGGTCTTTCTGAAAGTCACGGACGCGGCTATTGCTCCGCTGCGCCGCCAGGGTCTCCGTCTGGCGACATACATAGACGACTGGCTGTTGGCAGCGGAGTCGAGGGAAGAGGTGGCGCGGCACACGAGGTGGGCCATTACGCACCTGACGTCCCTGGGGTTCACGATCAACACTCAAAAGAGTGTCTTGATCCCATCCCAACAAGCCACCTTCGTGGGGATCTCTCTGGATTCAACCACAATGGTGGCGCGCCTGTCTCAGGACAGGATAGCCAGCTTCCTGGCGTGTGTGCGCTCTTTACGCGTAGGACGCAGAGTCACGTTCAAGACATGCATGCAAGCGGCGGGTCTCATGGCCTCGGCCATACACCGAATACGGTTGGGTAGATTCCACATGAGACCTTTTCTGAGGTGGATGCGGGCTTTACGGATCCCGGCTTTACGGTGTTCCACGAGCACCCTCAGACTCTGGACCTTTGGGTCTGGCCCGTGAAAGGCTAGGCTTAGCCGGCCCTAATTGGATTAGGCCAGTGGACGGGTCTTGGTTCCCTGTAAGCTACGCGCGTTGGCATGCGGGCGCTCTCGGTGAGCCCGGGTTGCCTACGGTCTTCAGACAATCGGCAGGTGGTTCGGTTGGAACCTGACCTGGCCTTGGTGTCTGTGTCAGGCGTGGTAAGCCGGCAGGGGCTTTTCTTCCACAGCCTGGGTCGGCATCCGAGTTGATGCCCGGCCAGGGCTTAACCATGACAGAGGTCTTGACCTCTGTGACCCCAGCGTGACCATGGTGACACTATGGGTGTCAATCGCGGTCGGGGTGAGGTGGGGTGGCTATAGTCAGGGGAGGTTGGCGCGTGCCTGTGGCTGGCCTCTCTCCCCGGCTAGTAGTTTCCTTTTTGCCCCCCCCTGGTCCGGCTGGGCCTGGTCCAGGGGTGACAGGGCGAGAGGTGGTCTTGGAGGGGTCAGACTTGTCTGACGGGCCCTTGTCCTTTATCCCTTCCGTCTTGACCTTTGGGGTCATGCGTCCGGAGGTCAGGGTCTTGCCGGAGGCAGGACCTGGGGCCATGGGCGGGGCGATGGGCAGGGTTGCTGCCTGGGACTCCCCAGGGGGCGTTTATGTGTCCCATAATAAGTAAGTATCTTATGAGGAATGACAGAAATCTAGGGGTTACGTAGGTAACCCCAGATTTCTTAGTTCCGTAGTAAGATACTTACCTAAAACCCCTTATGTGTGCTTCAACTAGCGTGCAGAGTGAAGGGTGTAAGAGGACGAACCCTGTGACACAGGGGTTTTTATAACCCAACCATTTCCGGTTTGCGTCACAGAACCCTAGCCAATCGAAGATTTGTAACCGGGAGTTCATGTATGTGCTCTGTGCATCGCTTGAGAGCGATGATATCCCATAAGTAAGTATCTTACTACGGAACTAAGAAATCTGGGGTTACCTACGTAACCCCTAGTTTTCAAATAATTTTAGTGGAGTAAAAGTAGGCTACAATATTTCCTTCTGAGATGTAGTGGAGTAGAAGTAAAAGTATAGACAATTGGAAATACTCCAGTAAAGTAAAAGTACCTAAAAATATAAAACACTATAGAGCACCGAAGTCTGACGTCACTGCCACTAGAGGGCGTTGATCCACGGGTGGGGGGGGTGGCTTTGCATCGTTTATGATATTCATTCATATTTGATACAGTCTGTTTCTGGCGAAAATGGAATTAATTCTGCCTTAAAAGTCTTAAGAACTGCTACTTCCGGGTCTGAAATCACTGTCCCCACAGCAGCCGCGTTCATGGGAAATGTAGTCTTTGGGTTGTTTGACTCGTTTCTAGTGTTTATATTGTGTTACTCTTTGGGTAAATGTGTACATATCCACCTTCAGTCGATGCTTCATCCATATGAGTAAAAACGCGAGGGTGGTGTGTTTATTTTTGGAACACAGTTCTTATATGAAGCGATCTAAGATTCCCCAATGAGGATATCAATACAAAAAGTAAAGCCACAAACCTGCGGAAAGCGCCCTCTACTGGCAGTGACGTCAGGACTTCGGTGCTCTATATGTACAGAGTAGGAAAGGAGGAGGGGGGGGGGGTGAGGGAATGGGGGTAAAGAGGGTGTGTGTGTGTGTGTGTGGGGGGGGGGGTGCCAGTCTAATGGATGAGTGATGACTACCTCCCCCTTTGGCCTCCTGAAAGGTGAATTTTCAGGGCTGTTTTACAGGACGCCAGCGATCAACATTTTTTGAGGGATGGGGTCAGGGTATTCCGCACCTGGGTGAAACCCGTTTCAAGTTACAAGTTACAAGTAAAAATCCGGAATTCAGAATTTACTTGAGTAAAAGTACAAAAGTATTGGTATAAAAGTGTACTTGAAGTATCAAAAGTAGAAAGTGCTCATTAGGAAGAATTTCACAAGTTTTCAAATGTATAAGATGTATAAAAAATATTTTGAAAATAGCAGATCTACAAGTTCACAATGTGTTGCGTCCCGACACATTGTGAGCTTGTAGATCTGCTTTCAATGGCCGAAATGTAGTGGTTAATGTATATTTTGTAATAATAATGGCGTTGTGAGCTTGTAGATCTGTATAATACTTTTGTACTTTTCCTCTAGTGAATTTTGATTATCGGACTTTTACTTGTAACATTTGCAGTATTGATACTTTTACTTAAGTAAAACATTTGAGTACTCTTTCCACCACTGTCTATTTTATAGTGGAAGTAATTAGAGGTAAAAAAAAAAAAACATTTAAGTAGTGAAAATAGCCGATGTACAAGCTAACAACGCATTGCATCGTGACGCGTAATGGACCAATCATCATCATGTTTCTTGTCCACGCTGCCAGTAGGACAAGGACATATAAAAATAAAAATAAAACACACATCCAGTGCCAGCGTTTCTTACCATTTACGCCGATGGTTTTAGAGCTATAGAAGCCTCCACGAGGACCCGGATGTAAACAAAGTATGTCTGGGTGATGGTCGAGGGTCCCGTCTAACGACGGGAACAATAATAATTCTACCACGATCCGCCATTGCAGAGTGATCGATCGCCCGTCGAAAATGGCTTGTTTTGACCGCTGTCAAAAAGTATGGAGATATGGACCTTTTTGTCAAGATCCTATCATTGGAGAGGACGGAAGTGATGTTTTTTTTGGAGGGGTCACATCCGTCACATCCGTACATTCCATTTTAAAGGGTACTATAGGATCATTCCTAAGTTGCGTTAGAGCGCCCCTTGTGGAAAAAAAACAACAACGAAGATTCACATTTATGGCACTCAATGTGTTAATTACATACTCAATGTCATTAGAGGTCGGCTTTGGCTGAAACCTTGCCCAAATATGGAGATGGCTGGTGTCATAGCAACGATGTCATAGAATACATGAGTGATGTCATAGACTAGACTAGACAACTAAACCTAGACTGGAAGGTTTAGTCGACTCAATGTTTTCTGTTTTTCCTTCTTTTAGTGAGCTTGTTGGCAGGGAGCACACTCATGTTATTTATTGTTATGTTGTTGTTGTTGTTGTTGGTTGTCATGGCTACCAGTTCCCACCTGATGTTGTGTGGGAGTTCAGACTGCTCCAGACCGTACTCAATAACTGTTAGCTTACATAGTGTTTTCAGGCTGGGACTTAAATCTAATATGTACAGGTCATCAGAGGGTGTGTTGACTCTTTGTTTGTATCCTCCAAAGACGATGATACGATCTCCCATCATGTAACAGCACATGTCATACATTGGACACGGCAGGCCTTTCCCCTTGGGCTCAACCTTCTTCCAGGAGAAGGTCTCTGGAATGAATCTCCACAGATGACTGAAGGTCTGGTCCCAGTTACCACCATATATGTACAGCTCTCCATTGTAGGCAAAGGCTGAATGACCCCAGCGTCCTTCTGGAAGAGGCTGTGCAGGTGTTTTGTTCAGCCAGCAGTTGGACTCTGTGTCAAACACTCTGATGTTGTTGCTGACCCCCCCATAGGCCCCATAGCACCAAAATACAAACATCTTTGTCCCGATGATGGTAGCAAAGGGACGGTATGAAGCAGCTGGTGAATTTCCTCTGGTATTAATTGAAGACCAGACCATTGTGCTGGTGAAAGTGGAGGACTCACTGGGGTCAAAATAACTAGAGGTGTCCAACTTGTCCATGTCATTAGTCCATCCAGTCAGATCATTGTATCCTCCATAGATAAACATGACCTTCCCCAAGACACAGGCTGTATGGTAGGACCTCTCCTCTGGAACCGTCCCAGAAACCTTGGGTTTCAACCATCTGTGGGTGTCGACATCAAATGCATAAAGCACATTACAGTAAGGTTCACCCCCCCAAATGTAGACTTTATCTTCTATCAGCACAGCTGTGTAGCCGTAGCGCTTGGAGGGTATAGGTTCTCCTCTTCCAGGTGTAACTAGAGGCAACTTCCTCCAGCATAAAGACACCGTGTTGAAGACATGGACATCCTGTTCCCTAGTGTTCCAGGTCTCTCCATCTAATCCACCAAAGTAATAAAGGTTGTTCCTCACCGCTACAGCAGCATGATAGGCTCGCTTTGGTCGTCCTGCTTTGGAAGCGGTCCAACACGACATCACCCTGTCTGTCTGTCTGTCTGTCTGTCTGTCTGTCTGTCTGTCTGTCTGTCTGTCTGTCTGTCTGTCTGTCTGTCTTTGTCTGTCTGTCTGTCTGTCTGTCTGTCTGTCTGTCTGTCTCTGTCTCTGTTTCTGTTTCTGTCTGTCTCTCTCTCTCTCTCTCTCTCTCCTATCTCTCTTGACGTCTTCAGTCTTTGAACACAATGCATCATCTTATATCTTCTGGTGTGAAATCACACACAACACAAACTGTTGTCATGTATGCCTTAACGACGCCAATTTGTGCAGCTATTCTCATCTGCACCCTAATATATATATATATATATATATATATATATATATATATATATATATATATATATATATACAGTTTTGAGTCATTTGTGAACCAGTGCCATTCTTGTATGGCTCACAGAAGAACTCAAGAACAATCTGAGGGCCCTATTTTTGCCGGTGCATTTCCCATTTCCCCTAAACTTCTTTTCAATTTTTTTACTATTTTTAAAAACATTTTCAAATAGTTCAAATAGCCAATCTACAAGCTCACATGCTGTCGATGTAGATTGGCTAGTTGAACTATATGAAAATGTTTTAAAAATTAGTAAAAAATGGCTAAGAAGTTTAGGGATAATGGGTAAGGCACGGACAACAATATGGCCCTAAGAGATCTTCTCTTTACAGCCATGTGCTTCCTGGTACAGTTCAGTTGATAGAACACTTTTCTATCGTTTCTGTCGGTTATAACCTTATAAAATATTACTTTTCGGGATTCAAATTGAAAAACAGCAAAAAAAAATTGCTGATCTACACGATCAAAACGTGTCGCTTCACATCTTTTTATTATGCCTCATGGATATACGATAATACAAGATTGTTTGAGGTTTAGTGATAATTAACTATTATGACCCTTTTCTGGTCATAATAGGCAAATATTCACAAATATTCACAATATTCAAAATATATGAAAATCTTTTTGTTTAAAATAATTGGTGTAGAGGGGAACATGAAGACCCTGGTAAGCTCTAAGTATATCGGGTCAGATAATCTTTGGAGTAGTATTTCAATTCCCTGAGGAAGAAATATTCTAGGAATATGATCGGATAATAGATTAGGAAGCACTGCGTGGGTCTGTGATTATGGCAAACAGCAAAAGGGTGCTCTTTGGAAAGGGTTTAGTTTCAAGAGTTCTAAGTTCATTTCCTTTGTAGGCGTCACAGTGGGAAAAAATAAGGCGTTGAACTCAAAGAAGGTCCAATGTAGCTCTGTTAAGTTCAAGTCAATATTCTAGCCCAGGGGTCTTCAACAGGGGGTCCGGGACCCCTAGGGGGTCCTCAGAGCTACTACGGGGGGTCCGCCAAATCTTTGTGTGATATATATATTTTTTTACCTTAACCACTTGAACCCTAGCATCCCCTTTTCTGAGGAGAACTTTAGCCAAAAATAGCCGATCTACAAGCTCTCAACGCCTCGCGCTGCGAGGCGTTGAGAGCTTGTAGATCGGCTATTTTTGGCAAAGAGGCTATAGGTGTAGAGGGAAAAAAGAATAGACTAAGTTAAAAAAAATAATAATCTCATCTGAAACACAATTTTATAAAATATAGAGTAGGGGGTCCCTGCTTTATCTCTCTCTCAGCTAGGGGGTCCTTGGCCTGAAAAGGTTGAAGACCCCTGTTCTAGCCCCTCTGGTACATGTCGATGGCTTGCTGGTCAAGGTCTCTGAAACTGTCCAAAACGTGTATATATATATATTTTGTTTTAATAATTTAGAGTAGCCAATCTTTTTTTTTACCCCTTTTTCTCCCCAATGTAGTCATTATGCTAATTGATTCCTCCCCACACACATTTCTGCGTTGTCACTGCAGTCGCAACCCCACTGACTCACCTGCCAGTGAGGAGCCACCACCGGGAGGACGCATCTATCTATCTATCGATCTTTCGATCTATCGATCTATGGGATCTATCTATCTAAGCTAGCTTGTAGATCTGCTATTTTCAAATGGCCGAAATGTATACAGGGCTGAGGTGAGTTTTGTAATGATTACTAAATAAAGTAACTGACGTTTTCAAATAATTGTAGTGGAGTAAAAGTACAATATTTGCCTCTGAGATGTAGTGGAGTAGAAGTAAAACTATTTAAAATGGGAAATGCTCCAGTAAAGTAAAACATTCCTCAAAAGTGTACTTAAGTACAGTACTTGAGTAAATGTACTTGCTTTACTCCACTGGACACCAAGAGTGTATGTGCTGTTCACTATAAAGACAGAGACGGGGGGGGGGTGGTGGGTCTTATAGCTTTATAAAAGGCGAAGCAGAAGCTTGCGAGCTGTAACAGAAAAAGGGGGTTGGGTGGGGTTGGGTACCCGTAACCTGGTTGAGAGAGAAGAGGACTATAGAGAGTCTTTTGGAAGAGGAGAGATGAGAGAATGAGAGCATGCAGGCTGCCCAGCGCCGAGTCGAGTCCCTTCTTCTTTCTCCCCTTCTGTCAATTAAAGCAGGTGGTTTAGTTCCTCTCTCTCTCTCTACCTGCGTGTGCATGGAGGGCCAGCCTGGCGCCGCCCGCCAGCTGCTGCTGTGGGCGGCGGGGTCCATTTTTATACTCTCTGACTTAAATGAACACTCGGGGATTTTGCTCAGCGTTGCCACGTTCGGCTTATTATAAGGAAAGGAGAGTTTCAGTTCAGCAGTGGTGGAAAGTAACTAAGTACATTTACCTACTGTACTTAAGTACAATTTTGAGGTATTTGTACTTTACTTGAGTTTTTCCATTATCCAAAACTTTTACTTCTACTCCACTACATCTCAGATCCAAATATTGTACTTTTACTCCACTACATTTATTTGAACATTGTAGTTACTAGTTACTTTGTAGATTTTGATTATCATTTCAAAAGTGATTCGCCACTTCAGCCCTATATACATTTCGGCCATTTGAAAATAGCCGATCTACAAGCTCACAATGCTCGCAAGCTTCTGCTTCTAGCATCTGCTATTTTCAAAAGATTTGCATACACATGAAAACTTGAAATTGGACATTATGCATTTTGTATTTCTACAGTGCAGTATTGATACTTTTACTTCAAGTAAAACATTGAGTACTTTTTCCACCACTGTGCGAAATAAACAATGGCAAAAGCAAGCGGAAAATCATTATTAAAAAAACTAAAACTGCCATTGACAACTGAATTCACGTTGAATTGAAACGTCGACCAGTTCAAATTTGACACCTTGCTGGCCAGGCCTGGAATCAAACCTGGGGACGCCTGCTCCCCAGGCGGGCTGAGCTCTCTAACCACTCAGCTTTGCCGCCGCCCCAAATTACAATGGTTCTGCTTAAAACTGGTGGAAAACAAAAGCTGGTTGGCGGCCCGGTTTTCCGTGAAAGCACCAATATGGTTCCAACTAGAATCTAGAATGGAACCATAGTTCTAGAACCCTTGTCTTTTGATGGAAAAGGGGCCTGTGATGTGTGTGATCATGTTTTTTCGTAGACCCGGCCGCTTGTCTCTCTCGCAGAATGTGGCAACAGTGATTTGGCTGTGTCTGCAGTGCTCAGCCCCATGTGCCAGGTCTGCTGTCCAGCCAAGCCTTAATGAGGAGCTTTGTGTGGGATAAAGGAGACTGGCGCTTAGACTCTGATGCCCATACTACATGGCAATTAGGACCAGCCAATCCCGCGAGATCATACAGGCTCGTCTCTCTCTCTCGCTCTCGCTCTCTCTCTCTCTCTCTCTCTCTCTCTCTCTCTCTCTCTCTCTCTCTCTCTCTGTAATTCGCATCTTTTTTTTAATTTTTTTTGTACTGTATGCCATGAGTATAATAAGATGTGCAAATGTGGGATTGCTGGATTACCAGCCGCATTGTCGGCGTCGGCGGAATGAAGAAGCATTAATCCACGCGGTGGAATGAGTCAGAGATGGCGTCTTCCTTAAAAAAAAAACACGAAATATGGGCTATAGTGCAGATTTTACATACTGTACGGTTGGCCTGGAACACAGTGCTTCTCAAACAAAAGTTGAAGGACCCCCATGACTATTGAGAGCGTACAAATGGAACCAAATAGACGCTCCTAACCCTTTAAGACCTGAGGCGATTCTTTAAAAAAAATCTAAATCCTAACAGTTTTTGAAAAAAAAAAAAAAAAAAAAAGCTTTCAAGATTTTTCAAAAATAGCAGATCTACTATCTGCTATTTTTGAATTGCTAAAGAAATCTAAAGTGACACAGATGCGTTCCAGGTCTTAACAAATCGAGTGCCATAAACGGTCCGGACCGTTTTTGAGGATCCAAACGAGAAGTGCCGAAAACGGTCCGGACCGTTTTTGACCCAATTCTATTTGTATACGAGTGGCCCACGTGGGGCGCTAAAATGAAACTTTGACATCACCCAAGGAGTTTCTGAGAAGAAGAGGCTGGATGTGGCTCCATGTCAAAAATCCTTCCGGTCGGCGTTTTCAATGTTATCTCCTTGACTAAAAGCTTAATATCTCCATTTCTTTTTAACGTGGTGGAAACGAGCCGTTTTCGATCGGCGATCACGCTGCAATGGAGGATCGCGTTGGAAATATTATTGTTCCAGGCGTTAGTCGGGACCCTCCGCCGTCTCGCACGCACGCTTTGTTTACATGCACTTCCGCGTCGGGGCTTCTACAGCACGAAGTGGATGGAAGAAGAAATGCAGGCACTCAACGTATAATATTTTAATAAACCTCTGGCACCCAATGTGTTAATGGGTTAAAAGTTACAGACCGATAAGGGTCCATTTGGAGCCCCCTCAAGGTACGCTGAGTGTTTTTACATAACATTATAATAAAGCTCAAATAAAAAGTAGGAATTGAAAAAACTCAAATTTCCATCTTGCATCTTGCTCTAGTGGAAATGTGAGTACTTTGTCCTCCATTGATTTGACATTTTGGATGTGCTACCTTCTGGGGATTTTTTGGTACACTGGATTGTGGGTCTAGTTCTCCACTGAGAAAACCCATTGTTGTTGCACAACCTCTTTTTCTTATTTAATTATAATGTTTTTATAAGACCCAAATTACTGAATGTCATGCTTCATGTTTTCTTCAGAATATGTATGACTCTGATTATGACACGATGGCACATTAGGAGTCCACGAGGACAGTGGTTCCCTTACTTTTTATTGTCTCAGAGTTACAGACCTGTAAAGGCAATTGTGTTTCTTCTGGTAATATTATTGTCCGCTCATTTGTATGTCCGTGGCAAAAATAGAATTTTGACAAAAATGTCCACCACAAGCCAGCATGGCGATGACCCCTGAGGTCACAATCATTAAAACAAAAGAAAATATACTGTTTATTCATCAGCTGGGTCCAGCTGGCTCTCACTGATTGCAATAATAACGTCTGTCCTCTCCTTCTTTATCTATCCTCCTTGGTCCCAAAGAGGAAGAAGTGACTGTGTTCTTGTTTTGGTTCGGGGTGCATTCTCTGTGTTTGGATGTTCTCTGTGGATACTTATTGGATTACCCAAATTCCGGAGGATCACACGTATGCATAATTCATAGCACATGGATTACTAAATGAGGGCAAAGATAGAGCTTAGAAAAATGTACTGTAAAAGCTCCTTTAGGGATGTTTTGGGGGGAGAAAAATACTTGACGTGTTATTGAACAGAGATGATGATTTTTCGGAGAATTTAAACCGCGCCGCGGGACACGTGGATGGATAGGAACTTTAATTTCAGCGACACAGATGCAAAATGTGTGGAGGGTTTTGCACAGGCTTTTACAGAAAATGTTGCCCTTTTCTCGACATTTTTCGCGTCCCACCCAATCCGACCAGCACAGGGTTAAACGGTCAGGTGAGTGGGACGTGTGCATTTTCAGCGCATGTTTACTTTTTTTTATGATCAGTCAATCGATTGTGTTTGGCTTGGATCAATAGTGTTGATTTTGACGGCACATTTTGATTTAGTTTTAGTCATAGTCTATTGTCACACTGCCATTGACAAATTGACAAGTGTGTGGTGTTTACAATGGTTTACGCTAGATGATGCTGTTCAGAGGCTGCCCTGTGCCCTGATGAACATCAACATAAACAGTGGAATGTAAACAAAATGTAGCCAGAGGGGCATGTCTTTCTGCAGGGAAACACACCAGCACAATAATAATAGCGACGGCTAAAATATTTACATACATAATACAGTATATACAAATTTGGCTAAATGTTACACAGTTGACCTTTATCCACTTAAACCCTGTACTTTGTCCCTCAGGGCTCTCTGGTGACTTTTTGTTTGGAACACAAAATGCATGAAATAAAATGTGTGGAGGGTTGGAATGATAAACGTAGAGCAAATGTTGCCCTTTTGAGAGGGGAGAAGGTAAGAAAAGGTACACAGACTCTGGTAAATATGACGGAAGACACCTTAGAAAACATGGCACTTAAAGAGAAATGCTCGCTCATCAATCACCGCTCCGTTGGGCAGAAAGCTAGGGACAAAAAAAAAGAATGTCTGGGGCTTTCAGGTATAAAAGTCAGTGTTCAAATGGAGGAAAGCGTGTGGCGGTCCTGTCACCGGCAGAGCTTTGTAATACTGCCAGGTTAATGGCATGTCAAACGGTTCCAGGAACACATTGTCTCTCTGAAGGACAGGTGAGCTTTACAGGTCACTCATCATATTACAGTAGTTAATGTGGTCATTCACACTAGCAGCCTGATATCAGTGGATGGAATCCTCCTTTCTTTGTTGCAGTTACAAAACCGATTATCGGTAGCCTATACCTACACAATTTGTGTTATTTTTTTAACCCATTAAAACAGGAAAGCATCTGTGTCATTTTAGATTTTAGCCATATTTTATACTTTGGCTGTTTAAAAAAATCATGAACATTTTAGAGTTAATGCATTTGTACACACGTATAGAAACACACGGCCGGAAGCGGAAGGCCTACAAATCCACGCCCACTTTTGACACTCGGGGTCCGTTAGAACGATGAACTGCAGCTCTCAATGCAATCTCTATGAGAGGCATTGTAAAATACCGTCATTTCACTGGTTAACTACTGAGGCTGTAGCGATTTTTTTTTGTGTTCTAATAATCTGTCCCATTTGTTTAATTTGTCCTTTTTAATGTCCCATATCTTTCATCTTGATATACTACCCACAATATACTATAATATACTCCATCAGTATATCAAAACCGCTAGCATCGGAGATCCAGAGTTTAAGTGGTCCCATGGTATATACGTCACGGACGCATCCCTTGAGGTTTTCAATACCCAGAAAACTGGCGAAAGTGGCCGTTTTCAATAGGTTTTGGTCATTATCTCTGGTCCAATCTGCTCAGTTCAAAGCTTGTTGGATGCGTGACTTTGAGGACATTAAGCACACAATGACACATTTTTTTTTATTATTTTTTAGGGGAGGCGAGATCTTAGTTGGGCAGGCGACCGCCTCTCCTGCCTCTACAGTGGGTACGCCACTGGTCGGCGCTCGGCGCTCGTAAAGACAGTGATGTCACTGAAGTGCGACAACTTGTCTGTCTGCTGTCTACCCTCTGCTGTGTTAACATTATGGGTAACTCGTTAAAGTGGCAAATTAAATGTGAAACACATCAACTATTAAGAAAACAAGAAGATGTGTTGACAAAGACACTCCATACATTTGGAAACATATTTTTATTTAAATCAATATCGTCTTCAGTTAATGCAGGATAATTTTAAAAGTAGGCTAACTTTCATATCCTCTCATAGGGAATGCATTGGCAGCTGCAGTTCATCGTTCTAACGGACCTCGAGTAGCGGCGCTGTCTCAAAAGTGGGCGTGAAATTTGTAGTCCCCGTGTGTCTCTATACTATTTTGATATTTACATGAGTGATGATGTCACTTCCTGGAAGTGTTGCCATGTCTGCTTATTATAAGTGACTTCGGGCATGTTTTTTCTGTAAAGTTGCTTCTTTGGGCTTCCTTCCTAATGTTGTTACCAGAGGTTCTTCTCAAACATTTTCATGTCAAAGACCCTCAAATTAATATGTGATTGTCCGTGTATCCCCATCAGTAAATATTTTGTGCCAGGGAGCCCTGTAGGCCTACCAGATTTGTGTTGTTAAAATGTAGTATTGCAAATGCTTCACTTTCTTCCCACAATTTTTCTGAAAATAGCAGATCTACAAGCTCACATCGTGACGCGTTGTGAGCTTGTAGATCGGCTATTTTCAAATAGCGTTGTATATAGGTTTAAAGTTCTCATGGATTAAATTTGGGCTTGTTTTCATAGTCCTGGTTACTTGTTTGTCTCGCAGAATCTGGCAACGCTGAACAGGAAGGAACACATGCATGTCTACTTCAGAAGCATCATAGAGGCAATGCTGTGAGTTGTTTTGTTTAACTGAAGTTGTACATTACATCATTTTGGGGGGGAGAGGGAGTGAAGTGTTGTTGAATGATTATTTACAAGTTGGAACAAACTCATTTAATTACCCATGCTAGTTGCTGCCTGTTGTGTAGGTAGGACAATAGACACTTTTCATGGCACAGTCATACTGACATATAACTAATTGTGTAAGGTTACTATCTTCACAGGTGTTACTAATGATACTAATTAAGGCTCTGTCCCATTTAGTGTGTAGCAGAGCCTCTCCAGTGAGCCAACATGAACAATAGCATGTTGCTGACTTGTTGACATGTTTGTTGACAGAATGGAACACAACCTTAATTGGTACCATTAGCAACACCTACACCTAAACAGGTCTATACAGTGCATGTACTGTATGTTGATGTTATTTAATTTGCAATGAAGTACAATGAGCTGTGGTGGACAGTAAACAAAGTACATTACATGAATACTGTACTTGAAGGGATAGTTCACCCCCAAAATGACTTTTTTTCTATCGGTTGGTCATATATTATAGTCACCCCATGGAGACTTGAATGAATGTATATATTTTTGGTTTTTGTCACATTCCTAAGCCCGTTATTTGATGACCGGCAGCGGTTCCGGTAGGAGACACAAAGAGTCTCCTTTGTGTCTCCTACCGGAATCACTGCCTCCCGGTCCGCAGGCCATCAAAGCCCCCCCCCCCCCCAGGACCCCTGGCGTCTCAATCATTTTAACCACTTTATCCCTTTTATATGCCCAAAAAGACAGGGTAGCCTACTAGTTTTTCATTATTTAGCTGTAACTACTTTTTATGTTCAGCAGCATTTGTTTATCACTTTAAAGGTTTAATGACATTCACTTTTACATTACATTCAAAGTCTTTGTCCTGGTCCTTCAAAAGTGTACAAAAAGTTTTAAGTGAAAATTCCATTCCAGTGATCAATGGCAGGTGTTTTTCTCTCACATTTCTAAAGCCTTTTCAACTGCAATGAAAAAATAAATCTTTGCCTGCGGGTGTCGCTGGTGAGGGATTTTGCCTGTCAATCATCGCCTCTGCTCCGCCCCCCCCCAAAGGAAAGGATAGGGGAGGGGAGGGGCGAGGAGGAGAGTGGGCGGGATTATTCGACAGTGACCTCACTGTCGAAGGGCCAAGCTCAGATTACTTTTCAGCCTAATTATTCAGAAAACCCCAGACCACAGAAAATCCACTGAATGTTTTAAGTTCAGGTTTTTTTGGGTGTAATTGAGGTCATAAAACCCCAAATAAAACATTGAAAATAAAAAAAGTGAAAATGAATGTCATGATACCTTTAAGTATTCTAAAATGATAAGAGGAAAAGAGACGTGCAATTTCTCTGTTACAAAAAACGTACTGCTTTGATATACTACAGTATGTCAGTGGTTTTTCAACCTTTTTCACGTCAAGGACCCCCAAATTGACACATATTAGCCCACGGACCCTCATTTGAAAAGATATGCCAGGGACTCAACCATTTAGATTTCTTGGGGGTCTTAATCTACACTGTATCGTCGTCATTAGTGTTCATTTAACTCTGAGAGTGTACAAATGGAACAAAATGGACCCGTCCATTTTGTTCCATTTGTACACTCTCAGAGTTACAGACTCATAAGGGTCAATTTGGTTTCTAACTATTAATTTGGCTGGGGACCCCCTGGAACCACCTCAAGGACCACTGGTGGTCCCCGGACCACTGGTTGAGAACCACTGTACTATGCTACTGTATGTTAAGTGCTTTAGTATGTTACAGTACAGAATGTTGTCAGTTTAAAGCCATTTTACTGACAGCATATCATACTTGCATATGAGTGCAATAAATCTATCATTTATATATATATCTATGAACCATAGAATTCTTAGGGAGAAGAATCGTGATTCACATATTAGCAAGAATCGTGCAGCCCTAATAGTATAAAGAATTAACACAATAATACATGTCATCAACTCATATTCTTTCTTTCTTTCTATATCCATGTTATATTATCATTCTAATCTTAGTAATTTGCCAATCATTCAGGGAGCCCACGTATTGTGAATCACTGCACTAATAGTGGTCCACTCCCTCCTATAATAATGTGCTATAGTGACATGGTGGCAGAAATAGCTTTTAGAGGTTATTTTTCTAAAGTGGAGAGAAAAGAAAAAAGAGCCTCAGCATGGATTCTGTCCTCGCTGCTCTCTCTCTTTGAAGGTACACTTCACTTTGAAGCCAGGAAGAACCGTCACCAAACCGTGTGAAAACGGGTGACCGATAGCCTTATGACCGTGGAGACCAGATGAGACTGGAACGCCACAGCCTTTTGGCCATGTGACAGCAGGGGGACAAAAGAAAAAAACCTTGTGGATGCAACAGTATAAAAAAAAAACATACTGCTGAAAGAAATGGCAAGGATACATTTGCCACTTTTAAGCCCTATTCCAAATATTTGAAAAAAATATACAATTGCAGGCTTCTGCCATTGTGACACGTGTGTGTGTGTGTGTGTGTGTGTGTGTGTGTGTGTGTGTGTGTGTGTGTGTGTGTGTGTGTGTGTGTGTGTGTGTGTGTGTGTGTGTGTGTGTGTGTGTGTGTGTGTGTGTGCTTTTGACTATTCAGACTTAATAAACCCATTCAATCCGGGAACGCATACTGTGTCATTTTAGATTTGAGCTATAACCATTTATTTTATACTTTGGGCTATTCAAAAATAGCAGATGTACAAGCTCATAGCGCGGCACCGAGTGCCGCGCTATGAGCTTGTACATCTGAATTTTTTAAAAATCTTTGAACATTTGTGCAAATCGTTTGAATCCATATATGTTTTTGAACATTTTTAACTCAAATCTTTGCTTCTGGAGGTCCCTGGAACAACATATTTTACAAATGTTAGCTTTAAAAATATATACATATATTTGCACACAATTCATGATTTTTCAAAAATAGCATCTATTTTCACTCACTCTAGCAGTCGGTTTACGAACGCACAGAACATTCACCGCTCCATTCTCTTCTGTCATTATTATCCTTCTTTATCGCAACCAAAAAGGGTGCACACGTGTTTGTTATATAGCTTGTAGATCTGCTATTATAAATAATATGCAACTGGTCTTCATCCCATGATCTGGGAGAACGATGTGATGTCGTTCTGGGAGTCTCCAACGGCTCTGGTACATTGACCATTATGTTTAATTAGCTCGTTGGACTCTCGACAATCAGAATTATTTCAATCAGAGTGAATAAATACTGTAATATTAAGGGCGCGTTCGGAAATGCGCACCAGGAGCGCACTCACGCAGGGCCGGCCCTAGGATTTTCGTGGCCCTAAGCAAGATTGTTTTTGGTTGCCCCCCCCCAACACCCCCATTTTAAAATCATTATGTCCTTTTTTTATTGTATACTAAAATAATAACGTTAGTTGTTGGATAGGAGATACATGACATAATTACAATATGAAAGTAAATGAAAGTTTTTGTGGCCCCCTAGTGGTTGTGGCCCTAAGCGACCGCTTATATTGCTTATAGCAGCGGCCGGCCCTGCACTCACGTATTAGTTTGTATTGGCCAGTGTGCTCAATGCTACATGTCCTAAATAAATACTGTTAATGTAAACACTAGCTCAGAGAGTGTACACATGAATGGTCCTTTCTGTTTAATTAAGGATAATGGATAATGTCCGTGATTTCAAGTAAAATAGCCTACAGACTATCGCTTATCCAGTGCGAATGTGCCAAAATAAACACAGATGTCAGCCAGGGGGTCATTTCTAAATGACCAGAGGTCCCCACATAATACTAGTCCCATGTGCATAGGGCTTTAAACTGTATATTAGATGCAGATTGGTTCTGTAAAGAATGTTGAGCATTATTTATATACAGTATACCAATGGTTCTCAGACCTTTTCATGTTTTTTCATGTCAAGGACCCCCAACTTGACACCCGCGGACCCCATTTGAAAAGATATGCCATAGGGACCCCCATAAGAGAAGATTTGTAGCAGTGATTCTCAACCATTTTAATTTCAAGGACCCTCGGTTTGACATGCAGTAGGCTACGGACCCCCATTTAATGGCATTTCTATCTCTGGGACCCCAATTTATATTGTAAAATCAATGTTAATTTAACTCAGAGTGTGTACAAATGGAACCAAATGGACCTGTTAGGGTCCATTTGGTTCCATTTGTACACTCTATGAGTTACAGACCCATAAGGGTCCAATTTGGTTACGAACTATCCATCATTTAGCTGGGGACCTCCCGGAGCTTCCTCAAGGACCCCTGGGGGTCCCCGGATCCCACTTTGAGAACCAATGCAGTATACAATGGTTTCATGTGAATGAACCAGAGGGGGATATTATGTAAAGCAAGCTGTATAGAATCTTTATCAGTTCCATGTAGTACAGGCCCCATCATTCCAACAACACCCTTATCCATGTTGGAGGGGGGGGGGGGGGGGGGTGATTACTCCAATAATGATTCTCATTACCTGTAATGACCTTTATTTCAATGCCATGAGTAATTTTGTAACAATAAGTATCGAGCCCTCCCTCATTTAGAAATGAAGCGCTGCAAATTAGAAATGCTCTTTAAAGAAAAAAATAATCGAAGGATAATGATTAGCAAATCAGCCGGGGTTCTTTAAGGATAATTCAAATCCTCCTTGTGCCGTCCTTCCTTCACTCTCGCTCGTTATACGTTCTGTTCTCTTCACAATGTAGATGTTTTGGGCTGTTTTCTAGTACAGTGGACCTCCCCCCCAAAGTAATAATATTTGAACTGGGGACCCCCCACCCTGACAAGCACTGTAAGAGTTTGAGGTATTACATTTAGTTTGTTACACAGATAGATATTGTGAAAATAGCAGATCTACAAGCTCACAACGCCTCATACTGCAAGGTGTTGTGAAATTGTAGATTGGCTATTTTCACAATTTGTGCCTCAAATACCGTAATTTCTGCACTATAAGCCGCACCTGAATATAAGCCGCAGCAGCTAAATTGAATGATTTGTACATATATAAGCCGCACTGGACTATAAGCCGCGGGTGTAAAATCCATAGATTTAGGAGGTCCCCTAGTGGCCGTTAGCTGTAAAAATCCATAGATAAGCCGCACCGTTATATAAGCCGCAGGGTCGAAAAAAGTAGCGGCTTATAGTCCGAAATGTACGGGTATATGCCCCAAATATCTTTCTTATATTATTTGACAATTTGGACAATGTTTGACTAGTTTTTATAGTATAATTTGTTGATTACTTTTGATGCAGTGATGGTCTTTTTTTTTTCTTTTCTGGAAGGTATAAAGTTTTAAAAGTCCTTAAATTGTCACTTCACTGTCATCTGGGGACCCACAACAAAATCATGTGGGGGACTCTGGGTCCCGAGCCACAGGTTGAGAACCACTGGTCTAGTACATGGGGTTTTAATTATAACTTATTTTGTAATTATATTAACTTAATTGTTATGACTTTATACCACTTAATCCCTATAATGCTTTGTGACTGGGCAAGACCCATGCAGGGGTCTGATACCCAGGGCTCTAATACTAGGCCCTCTCCTTTGTTACGCTGTACAACAAATCACAGAAAATAGCCGATACAAGCTAGCAACGCGTCGTGATGTGAGCTTGTAGATCGGCTATTTTCACTGAGAGTTCACCTAATCTGATATGCCCACTATTTGGACACTAGGGTTCATGTTGTTAACACACATACACAGTATGTAACTTTGCCCTGTGTTTACATAGCAAAACACTATATAACAGTTATCAGCCACTGCAGCAGTGTGGTGGTGTTTGCAGAAACACATTGCCCTCTCCCTTTATTTTCATGTTTTCACGGTTTGTTATGGTTGCCCAAAAATAACGGGTCTACCTAAACAAAACACCTAAATGCAGAGAGAGGGGCAGTGTGTTTCTGCAGGTAAACACCATCACATTACTGATGGCTGCTGGTAAAGAAACAAATAATTATGTTTTGTTTTGTTATGTTAAGTCACAGACTATGCAAAAAGGATAAACAACATTTATGTAAAAGGTCTCGTTTCTCAAGGCCGGCCTTACAGAGATCTTTATCTTGCGTCTCGTCTCACTTTTGGCCCCACAACCTCTCCCTTTCCCCTATACTTGTTTTCTTTGTTTTCCGTTTTCCGTACACTTATCTGTCCATTCAGACATGTCGCACACCGCACACAGGATGGCATTGGCGTGCATACTGTATACTATATTGTTTAACCCATTAAGACCCGGAAAACATCTATCATTTTAGATTTTATCCACTTTAACCATTATCACTTTGGCTATTCAAAAAATAGCAGATATACAAGCTCACAGTGCGGCACCGTGTGCCGCACTGTGAGCTTGTAGATATGCTATTTTTTTTTAAATCATGAAAATTTGTGCAAATCTTTGAATATATATATTTTTAAAGCGAACATTTTAACTCAAATCTTTGCTTCTGGGGGATTCTACAAATGTCTTCTAAATCCTAAAAAAAAAACTTATGTTGCTAATCAGTGGTTCTCAAACTTTTTCATGTCAAGGACCCCCAAAATTATATGTATTCGGCCGCGGACCCCCATCTCAAAATATGTTGTTCCATGGACCCCCAGAAGCAAAGATTTGAGTTAAAAATGTTGACTTAAAAAAAAATATATATATTCAAAGATATTTCAAAAATAGCAGATCTACAAGCTTGTAGTGCGATCCCGCTACGAGCTTGTATATCTGCTATTTTTAGCAGATAGCCCAAGAAATCTTAAAATGACACGGATGCGTCCCGATCTTATTGGGTTAACTCTGGGCCCGGTGCATCGAGACCCTGCAAACACAATACCTGCAAAAAGCGAGGGATGCACAAGGCCAGGGCCAACACGGCACGCTCGCATCCTTCAAAAAACTACTACAGCTGAATTGAATAAGCTGCGATCTGCATGGATATGAGCTTCATATTATTGTATACAATGCCAGCACTTAAGATTGACAGCGTTCCTGGCCCGCGTCCTGATCGAGGGTAAGGCCGTGACATGGAGGGCAAGCTCAGCGCTGAGTATTAGATGTGGGATGAATAAAAATGGAGGCTGTGCGTGTGGGGGGGGGGGGGTATAGGTGCGGGGTGGGTAGGTGGGTGCACAATAGTAAATCCTTCACGTCGCGCCCACGTTCCTCTAGTGCCTGACAGAGCGCAATTATCCGCCGTGAGGTGCAAAAGGAAATCACTCTCCGAGCCATTAAATTTGACAGGGGCAGGGCCGCATGTTGAAAGCGCGTTTGCATTGCATTGCATTGCACTGCACGCACTGCACCGTATAGGTACGTCTCTCTCTCTCTCTCTCTCATATGCTGTAAACATAGATGTAGCTTATACGTGGCTATAGGCAGGTGGAGAATAACAGACACAATAAAAAATGGATGCGATAACGCCCACTGGAAATGCACTCGAAATGCGTGCAATGCGTGCAAAATGTCCTGTCAAAATAGAGGCCGGTGCTCCATTCGTCACATTAAAATGAATTTAAATGAATGCAAACTAGTTTGTTAATGTGTCACGTAATGGAAAGACAAAACAAAAGAAACCACAGTGTACATAAACGATATATTAAACTGTCTAACTATAACTATCGAGGGGGAACTGCTCCAGTGAAGGAAATGGCAATTCTGCAGGGATTTCCCTACAGTGGGTGGAGGGAGTTGGTTGTTGCTGGCTTGTCCATGTCGATATGCAGACATTCTGTCTTGTTGTTTCCTGCTCTGTGTATTGGTTTTCTTTTAATGTCCAAAATCGTTACTTTTCAGGAAAGAAAAAAATTACCTGTGTTCCAATTAATCCAATTTAGTTAACACATTGGGTGCCAGAGGTTTATTAAAATATTATACGTTGAGTGCCTGCATTTCTTCTTCCATCCACTTCGTGCTGTAGAAGCCCCGACGCGGAAGTGCATGTAAACAAAGCGTGCGTGCGAGACGGCGGAGGGTCCCGACTAACGCCTGGAACAATAATATTTCCAACGCGATCCTCCATTGCAGCGTGATCGCCGATCGAAAACGGCTCGTTTCCACCACGTTAAAAAGAAATGGAGATATTAAGCTTTTAGTCAAGGAGATAACATTGAAAACGCCGACCGGGAGGATTTTTGACATGGAGCCACATCCAGCCTCTTCTTCTCAGAAACTCCTTGGGTGATGTCAAAGTTTCGTTTTAGCGCCCCACGTGGGCCACTCGTATAAAAATAGAATTGGGTCAAAAACGGTCCGGACCGTTTTCGGCACTTCTCGTTTGGATCCTCAAAAACGGTCCGGACCGTTTATGGCACTCGATGTAATAATATTTAGTCATTTTGTGTTAATATACTTTTCATTGGTGGGCCTGGGCTTGCAACATTTTATTTTGGGCCCTGATCTAGAAAAAAATGCCAACCCCTGCTCTGCATCCTATATTACAATTGGTTAATGGGAGGGCGGGACCACGGTCACGTCACTCTGACTCAGACATAACCATAAATAAACTCCATACGCCCAAATAACTAATGTGAAGGTTGTGTAGTGGCCCCCAACCTCTAGCATTAATAAATAAAGCATAAAAGACAATAATTATTTGACGATAACCTAATAAACACTTATGTCTCCTTTACACTTTTTGCATCAGCTTAAATGTGCAGTACTCCAACAACATCTGAACTGTGTGTGTGTGTGTGTGTGTGTGTGTGTGTGTGTGTGTGTGTGTGTGTGTGTGTCTCTTCTGTATCCTCTCATATCCGCAGCGTAAGCATCGTGTCAGATCATCTCCTGCCTCCAGCAGAGCATCTTGACATATATGACCCCCATAAGACCCACACACACACCATCCTCTCTCCTTTTCATACCTGATTTATACGCAGACAGAAAGCAGACTTGCAACATGTCGAGAGCTTGTAGGTCTGCGTTTACGCCGGTGCTCAACTCAAGAATAAATCAGGCTTCAGCCGTCTGATGTAGGAATGAGATCTCTTTACTTGTGTACTTGAGTATTTCCAATTTTCTGTACTTTTACTTCTACTCCACTACATCTCAGAGACAAATATTATACTTTCACTCCTCTACAATCTACAATTATTTGACATCTTTAGTTACTAGTTACTTTGTAGATTTTGATTATTATTACAAAACATACATTAACCACTTCAGCCGCTTTACTTTTCGGCCATTTGAAAATAGCAGATCTACAAGCTCACAATGCGTCGCATTGTGAGCTTGTAGATCTGCTATTTTCTAAAGTTTTTTATACATTTGAAAACTTGTGAAATGGGACATTCTGCATAATGAGTACTTTCTACTTTTGGCACTTTAAGTACATTTTGATACCAGTACTTTTGTACAAAATAGTTTTATTCCAGACTTTTACTTGTAACAGACTGTGTCTACATTGCAGTATTTATACTTTTACTTGAGTAAAATATGTGAGTACTTTTTCCACCACTGCTTGGCGTGCCTTCTGCGGCCCCGGGGTTTCGGGCCGAGCACGTTCGCTGACCTCCCTCCAGAGGGTGGCAGCAGTGGGCGGGAGGGAGGGAGGGAAAACACTCAGCGCTCCATCTGATGCAGCGGAGCCCAGGGGTCCCTGATGCAGAGCCCAGGGGTCCCGCGTTTGCAGCAATTACAGCGCTCTGCATCGACGGGCCCTCTATAGCTGCTTCGATCCGGGGTGACGCCCAGAGATGAACCCTATCGGGCGTTCAGTGCCCGAGGCGAAAGGAGTGTGCGTGCCTTTACATACTGTATTCTCTCTGTTATGCGTGTGTGTGTGTGTGTGTGTGTGTGTGTGTGTGTGTGTGTGTGTGTGTGTGTGTGTGTGTGTGTGTGTGTGTGTGTGTGTGTGTGTGTGTGTGTGTGTGTGTGGGGGGTTATTTTTCAGTTGAAGGTATGCTGGTTGTGTGTGTGTGTGTGTGTGTGTGTGTGTGTGTGTGTGTGTGTGTGTGTGTGTGTGTGTGTGTGTGTGTGTGTGTGTGTGTGTGTGTGTGTGTGTGTGTGTGTGTGTGTGTGTGTGTGTGTGTGTGTGTGTGTGTTTCCGTCTGTATACAGTCAGTTGCCCTTGACTCAGGAAAATAACAATCTACAAGCTCACAACGCGTCGCGCTGCGACGCTTTGTGGGCTTGTAGATCGGCTATTTTCAGCATGCAACCAAGTGTAAAATCAGCCATTACGAAGCCATCAAGATACATTTATGTCGACTAAATCAACTGTAGATTTAGTCGACTAAAATCTTATGATATTTAGTCGACTAAAACTAGACAGTAAAACGTTTCGGATGACTAAAATATGACTAAACTAAAAGGAATTTGATTCAAAAGACTATGACTAAAACTGAATCAAAATGTGCTGTAAAAAATCAACACTGGTTCCAATGTTCAGATGTTCAACGACAGAAACACAATTTAATTAGTTAATCACAATTATTTGAGTTGACAATTACTCGTCAAGCAAAATGTCTGAATCGTATGACAGCCCTAACAGTGCACAGGTGTGAACGTGTGAAATGCATTCTTGACATTTTACAAACCGCTCTTTGCTTCCCGATAAAGGGGGGGGGGGGGGGGCGTTAAGTCAAGACGTAGCGGCAGCAGCCCCTCTCTCTCCGATGAGACTGCAGGGAACGCGGTGACACGCCAGATCAGTCAGATGGGCTTTAGAGAGCCCGATTCAATCAGCCTCTAAAATAAGACGCTATAGCGTTTCAGCTCTGAGGCTGGATTTATATTCATTTTCCCCCAGCCGCCAATAAAAAAGAGAAGGAGGCGTCAGAATTTATACGGGAGCTGTGCTTCCATGGCCCAGATACTCTGTCACTTGAATTGTGTTTGTGTTTGTGCTGCGTTTGTGTGTGTGTGTGTGTGTGTGTGTGTGTGTGTGTGTGTGCGTGTGTGCGTGTGAGCGAGGTGCTTGTTTATTTTTGTTGGCGCCCCTGTGTGCGTGTGCGTACGTACGCGTGTGTGCGACATGCTTGTTTGTTTTTTGGCGCTCCTGTGTGTGTACGTACGTGTGTGTGTGTGTGCGACGTGCTTGTTTGTTTGTTTTTTTGGCGCCCCTGTGTGCGTGTGTGTGTGTGTGTGTGTGTGTGCGACCTGCTTGTTTGTTTGTTTTTTTTGGCGCCCGTGTGCGTACGTATACGTGTGTGTGTGTGTGTGTTTGCACCCGGCAGATGAAGTGTGTGCATCAATATGTATCCATGCGTGAATTTGCCTCAGTCAAGCACCCCCCCTACACACACACACACACACACACACACACACACACACACACACACACACACACAGAGACATACACACCTTGTTATGCGATGCTGTTGAGGTTCAGCGGCCCGCCGCGCGGCCCGAATAAGGGGCTCAGCTGCAAGTCCCCCGTAGATTGGGGATTTAAGCGGGGACAGCTTTCCTTAATTTATCACCTCCACAAGTCACATTCGTCCCCCCCCCCCAGTCTGAACCAGTATACAGCTGGCCATTTTGTTCTGTTTTGCCAAGGCAATGGAAGTGAAGATTTGCAGGTATTAACTCCCGTGGTGCCATAAGGCTTATGGAGCATGAGCTCATACTTTTTCTCCCAGAGCTCGCTCTCAAAAAGAAAACTCTCACATCGACAATAATACACACACAAACTGAGGTCATTCGCTGGTGAACTGTAAAAAGTCTAAAGTAAGTAAGTAATTGCTTTTCCCTTTAGCAGCCCGGTAGAGAGAGAGAGAGAGAGAGAAATGTATGGCGGTTTGTGTGACATTGCGAAAGCATTATGGTGAAGTGTGGGAGGCTATTGGCAGCGAGTTCTACATGGTATGCCCGTTGAAAAATGTTAATCTTTTTTCCTCCGTGACGATTTGTTTGAGTATCACAAGGTCAGTCTGTCCACACATAGTATATTTCAGTAGATCGTTTTTTTTTGTTTTTTTTTCAGTTGTTGGAGATGATAACTCATTCGGAGCTCCCTGCGAGCGCACGCACGCACACACACACACACACACACACACACACACACACACACACACACACACACTCACACTCACACTCACACTCACACACACACAGAACCATTGTGTGCTGGACTCGCTGAGCTAATGGCTTCCATAGACATACATACTGTACATGCACACACACCCACACACACACACACACACACATGAAAGTATGCACAAACACATTATGGGCATTCCACAAGTGTGGAGATGACATTGCATTCTTTTAAAGACCCTTTTAAATTTGGAATTCGGTGATAGGCATACCTTTTATAGAAGTTATGTACTTTTTGCAGGGTGTTTCAATTGTGGTGATGATATCTCTGCTGCTGCAAGTTAAAGTCCTATACGTTCCTGAGGTGTTTATGCAACCGAAACTATAAGCCTCATGCTCTTTGAGACCTTATCTCTATCAATAAGAAAGCCATACAAAGCCATACATACTTACTTTAAATTAAATGTCATATTATGACATTTAATTTAAAGTAAAACAATGAATACTTGCACAGTTTCCCTAGTTTCACTGTTATTTTTACACTTCTTCAAAGGTTTAAGGACACGCAGTATACTGACTTGACGTATATGCATATTAATGACTTAATTTCAACGCCTACATGCTATGAAACCTGCCATATAAATGGATCTACAGTTAATTCCACACCAACGTAGGCTGTCCTCCTCTACCTCGGTACACCTCGGTATACACGCTCTGAAAATAACACGAGTAGCCAGGTTCAAAAAGTACTGTAAGGCTATATCTGCTTTCAGTGTGCATTTTAAAACTTTCAAAACCATCCAGTGAAACTAACAAGTTTTATTTGATTGTCTCTTTTTAATGGACTGTCAAGACTGAGTTTTAATGGCTTAACTAATGCCTTAACCCACTCAATCCAGGAACACATCTGTGTCATTTTATGATTTCTTTAGCTTTTAAAAAATCACACCCTGTGTGAAGTGGGCGGTGTCTTGCTAGCTAATCACAATACTGAATGGAGTCAACCAATCATGTACAAAAGATAAATACATTTATTGAAACACTCTTTATGATGGACGAGACCATAACTTGAAAAAAACAAATTTTTGGTTTTTTTCAAGTTAAGCTTTCTTATATAGGGCTATGCACATGTGTCATGTGACACTGTCCTGAATAGACTGTGATTGGCCAATCACAGCGCAGGATAATTGTACTTATTTCCTGGGCCCAGATCACAGCGCAGGAAAATGTACATTTTTCCAAATCTCACTTATAGGGGCGGTTTCACCGCCCAAAAATAGCAGATCTGCTATTTTTGAAAAATCTTGCAAAGTTGTGCAAATATTTGAATATATATATTTTTAAAGTGAACTCAAATCTTTGCTTCTGGGGGTCCCTGAAAAAAAAACGTTTTGAGATGGGGGTCCGCGGCCAAATACATATCTAAAAATAATATGCAATTTATCTAAAATAAATCCTAACAGTATGTTGCTATATCAGTGGTGCTCCAACTTTTCCTTGTCAAGGACCCCCAAAATGATATGTATTTGACCGCGGACCCCCTTCTCAAAATATGTTGTTCCAGGGACCCCCAGAAGCACAGATCAGAGTTAAAAATGTTCGCTTTAAAACATATATTGTATATATTGAAAGATTTGCACAAAACGATAAAAATAAATAAATAGCAGATCTACAAGCTTATTGCGCGGCACTCGGTGCCGCGCTATGAGCTTGTAGATCTGCTATTTTTGAACAGCCAAATAAATCTTAAAATGACACGGATGCGTTCCCGGTCTTAATGGGTTAATTTGCAACCGGTAAACGAGTGCACTGTCTGTTAGATAGTGTAAAAGGCAGAGCCCGAGACATGATTAAATTATGGAGAAACCATGCTGAATGCAGACGGAGAAGATGAACAGCCCAGTCAGTCAATCTGTAATAACTTTATTATCCTTTCAGGAGATTTGTTGTGCAGACAATCGCACAAGTAACGTTGGCATGATGGATAAACGATGCAGACAGTACACAACAGTACACAACACAACACAACACAACAACACAGCAAAGCAGTTCATGGACCTTTTGGTTTGACTGAAAAGTAGCCCCTTTCGGAACCCTGTGTACCTTTTTTTGTATTTGGGATGACGGTATCCAGCGTGGAAAAGTCAATGCCTTGAAAGTCAATGCCTCCTTCCATTCACTCGCTGGTACCACTGTCTGGTCTCAGACAAATATAACGTCTCTAAAGTTTTGCAGAGAGATTAGGGTCCGAAAGGGGCTAGCTGAAAAGTATCCCCCTGTCTAGGCTTGATCCTTTAGGATTTTTTACCGGGTTTGTTACTTTTTCTGGGTGTTTTTGTTACATTCATTTGGTTAATTCGGTACAAAAAATGTACTCCATGAAGTGTAGATGTCGGAGGTTTCTTCTTTTTCCTTTTTCTTCATCCCAAAAGTGGGGGGGATATCCCTCCCCCCAATGGAACTGAGTATGTCCAAAAAAACAGGGATGGGGGCAGGGAAAAACAAGCCTACCTTCGATCATATCACTGAGCAACCTGAAGGTAGCCAAGGACCCGCCCACCTCAGACATCAGCAACACAATGAAAATCACATACACATAATTGTGTGGGTGAAAATCACAGACGTTAGTGTTCTAGCTGCTGCAGCCGCAGCCCTATGGCCTTAAGTTAACTTATGAGCAGGGTTTAGACGTAAGCCACTTACACTGTTGCGTTTACCTTCTTTCACTCATTGTTAACAAGGATTAGCAGTTTTTTTTTCTTTCTGGGAGCCAGCTATATGCTGTCGACAGCAGCTTGCTTGCACACACACACACACACACACACACACACACACACACACACACACACACACACGAGGACGGAGGTGCAGGCAGTGCCAGCGAGCTTTTTCCCTGAGAAGCCGAGACATATTGTAACGTAGCTTTGACACTTGTATAAACCAGCGCTTCATGCAGAGTAGCGGCAGTGTGCTAGCTACAGAGTGAGAAGAACTATAGTAGCCCAACACACTAGTTTCTTTCTGGGCATATATACTGTAAGAATAATCACCCATCAACTGGATTACCAGTGACTTGACACCGCATGGCGCAGACACAGCCATAACTACTACCTTCCTTCCTGGGAACAGAGTACATGACGACCATCGGTTCATATTTATATATATTGTCATATTGAGTCTAGTGGAAAGAAACCTTGTATGTCCAAAACCCATACCCCGCCAGGGGGGGGTCCCCAGATGAGACCCACAAGTTGAGAACCACTGCTATAGCACCAAGGTGATAGCAAGGTGATATATCGCACCAAAAGAGTTTCCCCTATGATTACAAGCCACCAGTGCCGGATTTATAGGAGTTGAGGCCCCCTGCATGTGGGCGAATTTTTTCTTCTTTAATTTGGTTAATTCGGTAGGGTTACTTTACAATTTGATCATAAAAATAAATAAAAAATCCGGCCCTGCAAGCCACGTACAGAACCACTTTTAGTAGCCTACCAGTTTGCAGCGTAGCTTGTTCAGAGTGCATATTGCCGCCGTTGGGTGGAATCCTTGTACGTCCAAGACTGACATTCTTTTAAAAACGAAGTGAGAATAGCTCACAACGCCTCGCAATTGTAGATCTTCTATTTTCACTGCTTTTGTGCGAAACTCTTGTATGATGAAAGAAACATTAATTTGTGTGGGAAAAAAAACGTTGCAACGGCCCGGACCGCTATAGGTTCCAATGTTGCCTGACAGCGAGTTGTGGGTTCGAGTCCCGATCCGAACGGCCTTTGCTGCGTGTCACTCCCCATCTCTCTTTCCCCGTTTCCTGTCTATACCTACTGTACTGTACTGTACTATCAATAAAGCATAAAAAGCCAATGTTGAAACACGGAGATACAAGGTTTCGCGTTGATGTACGGTATATTGTACAGTTCTATAAGAGGCGATAGAAGAAAAGTGAGCGGGTGTGGGTGTGGGTGTGGGGGGGTGAGATCGGTCCTTATTACAGCGAGCAGGAGAGCGTGCATGAAGAAGACGGTGACCTCTCAGAGAGGTCCGCGGCTCTGCCCCGTCAAACTGTGGAGGAAAAAACCCCGGGAAAGGATTTTCTCCACAAAGTGACAATAGTATGATGGGAAAAAAAATTCGGTGGGGGGGGGGGGGGAGATGATGGACGAGGTAATTTATGTACAGGGAGCTTTAATGGTGGGCGTTTTGGCAGATGGAGATGGAGTAAAGAGAAGAGAGAAAAATGCAGGCGAGTTGTTCAGAGAGAGGAAGAGAGTGACACTGTGTTTTATGTGTGTGAGATAGACAGATGGTCAGGAAGAGGAAAGAAATATGTTTGAGTGGAACCGGACCAAACGCTATAGGAGAGGTAGGTAGGGGTGGTGGAAAAAGTAGGCCTACTCTTCTAAATGTACTTGAATAAAAGTGCAAAAGTATTGGCATCAAAATGTACTTAAAGTACAAAGTGTAAAAGTACTTATTAGGCAAAATGTCCTTTTTCAAGTTTTCAAATGTATACAAATCTTTTGAAAATAGCAGATCTACAAGCTAACAATGCGTCGCATCGTGTCGTTTTCAAACCACCGCGGTGATAAGGTGCTCAAACCCACTGCTCACAGTGCGACCCGGCAACTGCAACGTCAAAATACAGCGTTATGAGTGATTTGCGGAAACGTACAACGGTGGGTATAACCTGTTTCATCTCTAGGCGATTGGGCTGTTTATCCGGGTTACATAAAAGGAACCAAAAAACAGAGTGGGAAAAATAGCAACCTTTGACAGTTCACAGAATGGCTGAATATGGCACCTTTGTGAATAAATAAACGCTGTGGAAAAGTGATAAACAAAATTAGTATTCGTCTTTGCCCTCTGTATAACCAACCTGGGGATAAAGGGAAGCCACGAGGCTGCCAAGTGTCACTTGTGGTGCAACCGTCTTTTCCCTATTCATGACACCGTATGCTAATGAGGCTCCAATAAGCTCACCTTATATGTACTGACTCCTGAACTCGCTTGCGTGTCGGTGTCGTGCACCTGAAAATCTTTCTTGATTTTCTTGTGGTGCAACCGTCTTACCTATTCATGCCACGTATGGTAATGAGGCTCCAATAAGCTCACCTTATGTCTGATTCCTAACTCGCTTGTGTATCGGTGTCGTACATCAGATAATCGCAGATATGCAAGCTCACAACGCGTCACGGAGTGAGGCGTTGTGCAGCTTGTATATCTGTGATTTTCTGTGCGCGATGCTGGCACGCAACCAAGTATAAATCACCCTTTGGAGGCAGACGATACGCAACCGTTCATATTAATGAACAAGCGGGAAATGCGCTGTGTGTGTGTGTGTGTGCGCGTGTGTCAAAACACGGCAGCTGTTCACCTGGGCTTCACAGCAGCGAGGGAGGTGCCAGCATTATACTGTGTTACCAAGTCGATGCTTTTCAAAACAGATCTGAGAGCAGCCCCAGAAGTCTAGGCCTGTGTTTACGTCTCATCAAAAACAAAGTCGAGAAGGAGGAGAGCGGCGCCGACGAACGAACATGATGCAAAAAGACTTTCCCAACTTTTAGAAAGAGGAGAGAAAAAAGCGGTCTCTCTCTCTCACTCTCTCTCTCCTGTTCGTCGCAGAGTCATGATTTATTTCTCTGTCCCCCGAGTGGGTGAGCAGCAAGGGAGGGAGAGAGAGAGAAAGAGAAAGGGAGAGACATAGAGAGAGAGAGAGACAGAGTGAGGGAGAGACAGAGAGAGAGAGAGAGAGAGAGAGAGAGAGAGAGAGAGAGAGAGAGAGAGAGAGAGAGAGAGAGAGAGAGAGAGAGAGAGAGAGAGAGAGAGAGAGAGAGAGAGAGAGAGAGAGAGAGAGAGAGAGAGAGAGAGAGAGAGAGAGAGAGAGAGGTACGTACATCCTGTGTAGATGAATAGATGAATCAGAGGATGATGTCACATTCGTGCAATCATTTGCAGGTGTCTCATGCAAAAGAATTCATACATTTTGATTGTGTGTGTGTGTGTGTGTGTGTGTGTGTGTGTGTGTGTGTGTGTGTGTGTGTGTGTGTGTGTGTGTGTGTGTGTGTGTGTGTGTGTGTGTGTGTGTGTGTGTGTGTGTGTGTGTGTGTGTGCGCGTGCGTATGTACGTGTGCGTTCCTCAAATATTTATTCTACCTGCCCCCCTTTAGCTTTCTTGTTTTCCCGCTTTTTTCGCCTTCCATCCTTTTACCTTTTTTCCTCCCCAACTTTGTTCACCCGTTCATTCCTTCCTTCCTTCCTTTGTTTGTTCCTTTGTCGTTCGTTCATTTCTTTCCTTTCATTCATTCGTTTCCATCTTCCTTCCTTCCCTACACTGTTCATGTCTTCCTTCCTCTACCTCACCCAAGTTAGCTTGAGACGGCGCGCCTCTGTCGCGGTCCAAAACTATACTTCATACAAAACACCATCGTTATAGGTCAGTATCTCACATACTTAGACCAATCAATAGTCTGATTAAACGTGATAATGTCCCATTCAGTTAATTGACAGCATCCGAAATGCGTGGCGAGAGGCCGCATAGACGTGGTGCGAAGCAGTATTCTTTTTTTAAGCTACACTCTACGCTACTCCAAGCCATGGAATTACTGCACACAGAGCTAAATACAACAGTACTAACGTTAACCTTACAAGAACGCATATATGCGTTCTTTAGAATCCTTCACTTGACTGCCAAGAACGACTTAAGTCGTTTTTTTAAACTTTTTTTTTTTTTTACTTTTCTTTTTTTTTTTTACCCAAAGACCAAGGAGATAATGATTTTTCGAAGATCTAGACTCCTATCCACTTCCTTGTTAACTTAAAACTTAAAAATTCTGTATCTCGGCTCCTGAGTACTTTTTTTTTTTTTCAATGAAAAATCTCTGGCATAAAACTGCAAAAAATCTGAAATAATTCTGGCAGTCAATCGGTTAACCAGTCTGTTATCGAAGTTAAAGTTCTCCTTTGTCCGAATCTGACTTTTCTTTCCCATAAAAAAGAAAGAAAATGATTATGATAAACAACAAAAAAAGTACGTTTTGTCAACTCATGACTCATGAGTAGTCTCTACACAACATTACATTTTATTCATTCAAAGAAAAGTGACATAGTGCTGCCTTAACGTAAAGCGAAAACGTAAAAGACACTAGTATAGATCCCTGAGGGTTCTCCGGTCAATAATATATAGGGTTTAAGTGGTTCAAAAGCTCCACATGAAGAGGCGAAACTCTGAAATAACCATAATTATGCGTAAAAAGGCTCTAATGAAGATCTTAACTTTGAAATAAACGTATGCGTAAATAGGCTCATTAATGGGGGGGGGGGGGGTCGGGAGGGGTCAATGGAAGGGGGGGGTGGGAGGGGGGGGGGGGCGTTGAGCATCGGATGACAGATCTTTACAGTAATTGGCCTTTTGGAGGTAATAAACGGCACTCATCACTCTCTCTCTCCCCGGCCTCCCACCAGGCCGGCGGGGCGACCAACCATCATTCCCTGCCTGGCGCGTTCCGATTCATTAAGCCCCCGGAGAGAGATTGGTCCAGGAGGGTGGGGGTGGGGGTGGGGGCGCGGGTGAGGGTGGGGGGTGTTGTATAAAAGTGGGAGTTGGGGGTGGGGCCCGGGTCGGTGGCAGCATTAATAGCCTCTGTTACGGTGTCGAAGGTTTTTTCTTTTTTCTTTCTTTTTTTTACGCCTCTCGTCAAGTAAGGGCTAATTGGGAGAGATGTGTTAATGGTGCAACGGGATGTTTGATAGATAGTGGGAGGTTTTCCTCGCTCAATTAATGTAGGAGGAGAGTAGCCTGATGTGTCTCTAAGCGTCTGTCATTTTAGATCTTAGCTATATATATATATATATATATATATATATATATATATATATATATATATATATATATATATGGGTCATTCCAGAATTGGAGGACATTTGGGCTTTCAAATTTTTGAAAAATTAACCTTCTATTTGACAATTTTCTGTTATATATTCATCAATAATAGGTAATAAACTATCAAAAGCTTGATTGGCTCAGCTCAGGCATCAAAGATATTTTTTTTATTACATGTTTTATTTGTTGTTTGCTATACCTGGCACAACCCTGTTACCAACACTCAGGAACCTGAAAAAAGTGCATTAATGTATTTTTAAAATATAATTCCTTTACCATTAGGTTAAAGAAGTAACATTCTCTTTGAATAAACATTTGATTTCAGATATGAATTTATTTCAATTAGTTCAAGCAACTTTTGAAATCTATCTTGCACAACTTTTCAATTGTGGCATGTTTCACTTTACTAATTTAAGTATTAATTTTCAAATATTTGCTCCAACCCATTATGCATATAATTACTTAAACTCTTTAAAGGACAATAGGTCAAACCCTTATGTGTTGAGAAAGACATTTATGTTAATGTGATTAAAATGATAATGGTAACAGGGTTGAAATTACAGTAACAGGGTTGAATAGCTTATTAATTACTTCTGATTAAAGATTATTTTCAATGTGACAAATAAATGCTCAAGACCACATAATTAGTCTTTTAATAACTTTTAATAACAGAAAATGAAATGTTATTTGAATAACTTTTAATATATAACATGTTTCACATGAGGATGGTTGGTAGGTAGTGTGGAAATGGAAAATGGACCAGGAGGCAGCAGAGCTGTTCCAGAAAATCAGGGTTTTATTTTGCAAACAGGAGCTCACACAAGACACATCTCACCAACATCAACCCCATCTGATTACTAGTTTTCAAACACCTTTTATACCTGATCACCAGTTAACTTGACCAATCAGGGAAGACTCTACTAAGTAGTTCCACTTAGACACAGGGGGCATTGATCACACCTCAATTAGACCTAACCTGTCAAGCCTATTAAGTTAGAGGACATAACCATTTACCATAACCATGTGTACAATGCAGACAATAACACATACTGTGTTGATGTTAATAAATTAACAAAGTGTTTCCTTCTGTGAAATTAATAATACAACCAGAAAATCAATATTACCAGGAAATCACATGACAACTTAAGGGGGATGAACACTCCTTCTTTGGTTATGTCCAGGAATTTAAGTCTGTAGACAAAGAATAGTGAAAGTGAATAGTGAAAACATGAGCAAGATCGAGGAATCTGAACCTTCCCCTTGCAAACATTACACAATCAATGACCTCATACCTGAATATGAATGTGATTACATGTTTGGAATTTTGGGACTGGAGAAATGAGCCTCCATGATATTTTTCACCCCTTCTCCCTTTGGCTCACACATAACCTTGAAAAATAATAAGGTTTTTCTTACCACAAAAATGCTTAATAGTGAACTGGTATGGTTGGAGGGCTATAGACTATGCCTGGAGGATGCAGGCATTCTGATGTTGCATCGAGCTAGTGCATCCACCTTAGGGCTCAGTGGTCAGTCAGCAGCTTGAACTCCCTCCCCAGCAAGTAGTAGCGTAGTAGTAGTAGAATGATGACCTCTCCAATCTCGTCCTTGGTACGACTGCCTGGACGCATCCATCACTTGTACAGCCCCTTCAGTCAGATCTCTCTGACAGTCTCCTCTGCTGGAACAATGGTGCTGCAGAACCTCTGTCGATAAGTCTCTTCAGTAGCATTGTATTTGTTTGGTACTGCTATTTTGATAGCTTCATATGACTCTGACTGTTGTTGTTCATCCATAATAACATATGCTTCAAGGGCCGTCTGGTCAATAAAGTGACAACCGGGGCAACCCATTTTCCCTGCCTCCACCCCCATGCACTCAAACCGCACAGAGAAGCTCTCAGCATCCTCACCTTCTCTGATGTCTGGGATTCTCAGTTCTGAAACATGAGAGGCTGGAGTTCGGTTAGGTGGATTATCAGGTCTCTGATCCAGTGGCATGGGCTGTCGTGATGTCTCTGTGTCCATTGCACCAGAAGCTGTTTGGACTTGGTTACGGCCAGAACAAGATTTATTCAGTCCGTTTAGAACGACACATAAAGTTCCTCATCTCTTCCATGAAGCTAGTATCAACAGGTGGTGCCATTGGAGTGCTCACTGTAGCCTCTTTTGGTCGCACCACTGGTCCTTAATCACTTGGTTTGGCGGCTACCAGAGAACAGTCAGATGGATCGGGAACAGAGATGACAACCCCTTTAACTGGAGGCCCCAACTCCATGCTCCCCTCACGCCAAACACTTTCTTGACTCCCCAGTTCAACTGGGTTCAGCCTGGTAGCTCAGCCTCTTCCACAACCACCTCTCGTCTACTTCACAGTTGTCAAATTCATAAAGGCATACCATCCCACCACTGCCACCAAACAACTATAACTCATTTTGACTACATGGTTAAAATAAAATGAAGCAATATAGTCTGTAAAATTCAATTATGTTTAAAATACGTAGATTAACCTAAATTATAGTTTAGATTATGTAATGTTTTTAATTTAACCATAAATAATAGTGTTTTAATTCTATTAATGCAACCCTGTTAATGTTTACAACCCTGTTACTCTAATCACAGTAACAGGGCTGCAAGTAACAGGATTGCAAATCTATGCTAATGTTCGCTTTTTCTCAGGAATAGAAGCTAGCTGTTTAGATAGCTGTTAGGATTTACCAAGAGGACAAACTCACATAAGTAAATAAGTACAGATTATTTTGTCAAGTATTTATCTTATTCTGGAAATATGCATAACAGGGTTGCGTGAGGTAGGTTGAGACATTCAAGCAAGGCTGACAATGTTATAAAAATATGAATAATAGAAGAGAGGAGATACCTTTGCTCTACCCATGCTGTTAGGAAAGTGTTTGATGATGTCACTTCTAGTGTGTCATGTGACTCACACTTTTCTTCTTCTTTTACCATGCTAAAAAGGTTAAGGTAACAGGGTTGCATGCAAGTTGTGGGACACAGGTTCCTTGCATAATAATACTTATTTAAAATATTATGTTAATTAAAAAATATGTTTGCACATCTACAAGAGACATCTATGAACAAAATAATGCAAAAGAAAGTAGATTGTAATGTATTGTAATGTAATTTTAACAGTTTTATCTGAGATTCAATTTGGTCACCAAGGGGGTGGGACAAGAGAAAAGTAGCATTTTAGGGGTACTACAGACTTATTTGGTTTTTTTTAATTATATTTTCAAACATTCTTTTCTCCATGTTGATTTAGATTTGGTCTCAGGACAAGTCAAAGTTACACGACAACTGCATTATTTAGTATTTTGTAAATGGATTATTTGACATTTCTTGGGTGGGACGTAAAATGTCCTCCAATTCTGGAATGACCCATATATATATATATATATATATATATATATATATATATATATATATATATAGCAACATAGGTTTTCTGAAAACTTAGTTAGAAGGCATTTTTTGGCCGATATCCGATAATATGCAGGGTCAAATCGTCCAATACCGATATATATATATATTTTATTTTTAAAGCCATTAACGGTCACATTATTGTTGTATCAATATCAGTGAAATATCGGTGAAATATCGGTGGAAATAATCTGAATTATATTGACATCGGTCCAATACCGATATTGTTTTTTTTTATGGCAGAAACCTCTTATCTTCATTGTCTAACTGTTTGTGTTTTTTCGTACATTAGTGACCTGCTTGATCATACTACAGACACAAAAGTACCTATAAAGTAGAAGATCTACAAGCTTGAAACGTGTGGCTTCGCTTCACGTGTTGAGCTTGTTGATCTGCTCCTTTTGCTATTTTTGAATTTGAATACTGATAAGTAACAGTTTTGGACATATATGAGGCTTCCACCCGATGGAGACGATTTGTAGAATCGGCTTGAGGTCCATGTTTACTTCAGTAAAAGTAGCAATGCCTTAATGTGGAAATATGTGTCATTTGTCCATGTGTTGTCCAGCCCTATGGAATTTATGGAATGCATGTACAAAAAAAAACACATTTAAAACAATGATTTGATGCTCATATTAACCTTAGGAAGTATTAAGTTGTTTTTTTTATTTTCACATGCGTTCCATAAATTCCCACCCCATTTGGATGCTATCAATGCATTGAATGGGACATTATTACGTTTTATCAGACCATTGAATGGGCGAAGTAGGCGACATACTGACCTACCCGCGATTTATCAGACCATTCATTGGGTGTTATCAGGACATACTGACGTACCGACGGAGATGATTAAAAAAATTACGTTTCGGTTTTGGACCATGACGGAGGCGCGCTGTCTCAAGCGAACTGGGCGAGCGAGTTGCCGTCCCGAACGTTGCAACGTTCGCTTGTGCCCACTCAGTGCCGTTCCAGTTATGTACCAATAGGCACAGAATCGTAAATCATGTTGTGGGGACTGTCTCCGAGTAGGTCAGTATCTCCTGATTACGCCCAATGAATGGTCTGATAAATCGCGGGTAGGTCAGTATGTCTTCTACGCCTATTTAACTTTTTTCTGTAGTTACTTTCCTCCACGCTTTATTTGTGAGGACGGTGGCTGGTTTGAGCCGGTCTTTGTGAGGCCCGGTCTCCTCAGCAGTGCCGGGGCAACAGTCTCATCCGCTGTGGGTGAAGTAAAAAACCACGGCTGAGGGTCAGTACATTGAGTCACAGCGTTATTCATTCAACTGAGATGTTCACCGTCGCTGCAGGGACGACCTGCCCCCAAAACACTATAGAGCTACAAGCACGGCCAGAAACATGAAAGCTTTGGGTTTTTTAATTAACCCCCTTCTCCTGCCCAACAAATCCAGGGGCCAGTGTTTTTCGGAAGGCTGCTCTTATCACCATGATAAGTAAATAACGGTTCACCTAGTCATACATCAAACTGGCACGCAACGCTAGAGCCCGAACCAGGCCTATGGCCCGTACTTATCGCCCAATATTAGAATTGTTTGATACATCGGTATCAGCAATTATATGAAGCCAATGTGACCTGATTTTTAAGGACGTGGTGAAATGAAAAAATACTTTTTTCACACTTTTAGAGGACTAGATTCAGGTTCGGGCCCGAACATCTAGAGTCTAGCTATTCTTGAAAAAAATAAAACAACATTTTTAAAAAGGTGAGAAATTGACAGGGATGAGTAATTTGACATTTGGTACTTGGATGTTTTGATGCCAATTACTTTGGCACTTTACTGCGGTAGAATGTTTGAATGCGGGCTTTCTTCTTGTAACAAGGACAAGGGGTGGCATCGCTTTCTTTTACTTAGGTAATAAACGGGTCCACACATGAGCCGTGGGCTAGCGTTGCTCATCGCACAGAGCTTCTTCCATCTCCCACCTACGTCCACCTACGCCCGACTCTCCTTTTGCACCGCAAAACAAAGGCTTCGTTCAAGGTGATCTGACCGGATCAGACAGCACAGAATGACTTATACCCAAGGTGCCAATAGACTATGAAAGGCAGACCGGGGCCTCTGAAGTTGAGCCCATGGGTTTATTTTTTATATTTTATCCCATTAAGACCGGGAAAGCATCTGTGTCATTTTAAGATTTATTTGGCTATTAAAAAAATAGCATACATTTTTTAAAGTGAACATTTTAACTCAAATCTTTGCTCCTGGGGGGTCCCTGGAACAACATATTTTAAGATAGGGGTCCGCGGCCAAATACATATCATTTTGGGAGTCCTTGACATTAGAAAAGTTAGAGAACCACTGATATTATAGCAACATTTTTTTTCAAGGATTTAGAAATGTTCACTTTAAAAATATATATATTCAAAGATTTGCACAAATATTCTTTTCAAAAAACGATTTTTCAAAATAATTGCAGATCTACAAGCTCGTAGCGCGGTACTCGTGCCTTGTAGATCTGCTATTTTTGAATAGCCAAATACATCTAAAAATGACACACAGATACGTTCCCGGTCTCAAACGGTTATGCATATTGACATGAGAGAACTAAGTCCACATGTACTGTACATATGAATATGTATAAACCTATGTGTGCACGTGTGTGTGTGCGTCGGAGAGCTGAACTTCACAGAGCTAACATCCCGAGCACAGTCGGAGACGCGTCCCCAAGGAGGTCCGTCCTTCTCCGCTTGTTCCTGACCTCTCTGCTTTCCTGTGTGTGTGTGTGTGTGTGTGTGGGCGGTCAACGCAACCATTACTGTGATCCCATCTCCCTGGTTTTTGTACTCCGTGTCTGTGATTCGTGGTGTGTGTGTGTGTGTGTGTGTGTGTGTGTGTGTGTGTGTGTGTGTGTGTGTGTGTGTGTGTGTGTGTGTGTGTGTGTGTGTGTGTGTGTGTGTGTGTGTGTGTGTGTGTGTGTGTGTGTGTGTGTGTGTGTGTGTGTGTGTGTGTGTGTGTGTGTGTACACACGTGCGTTTGTTTGTGTGTGTGCATGCACACACACTGGTGAATGCATAAAAGGCCTATATGGCTGCTTCAGTATGCAGTGGTGGAAAGTAACTAAGTACATGTACTCAAGTACTGTACTTGAGTACAATTTTGAGGTATTTAATTTGACTTCTACTCCACTTCAGGTGCAAATATTGTATTATTTTTACTATTTTTTTACTTGTTACTAGTAACTTTGTAGATTTTGATTATTATTACAAAACCACTTCAGACCTACTGTATATTGGTAATTTGAAAATAGCCAATCTACAAGCTCACAACGCGTGAGTCGCAAAACGACACGTTGTGAGCTTGCTATTTTCAAAGGATTTTTATACATTTGAAAACATGTGAAGTATAGGACCTTCTGTATAATGAGTACTTTTTACTTTTGGTACCTTAAGTACAAAATGTGTTGATGCCAATACTTGTATACTTGTAACAGAGTATTTCTTCAATAGGGTATTGATACTTTTACTTCAGTAAAACATGCAAGTACTTCTTCCATCACTGTCAGTATATGCTTTCGGCTCAGTACGTGTGTGTGTGTGTGTGTGTGTGTGTGTGTGTGTGTGTGTGTGTGTGTGTGTGTGTGTGTGTGTGTGTGTGTGTGTGTGTGTGTGTGTGTGTGTGTGTGTGTGTGTGTGTGTGTGTGTGTGTGTGTGTGTGTGTGTGTGTGCGCACGTGCGTGTGTGCACGCGTGCACGCCTGCCTATGTGCGAGCGTGCACAGGGTGCCTTCAGAGCAAAGGGACCTCGGCAGCCTATTGATCAGTCAGTCCGTGTTGCATCTTCCAATGATTTCACAGCCTGACGCCTTTTGTTGTTGTTCAAAGAGCCGTCCTCCTCCTCCTCGTCTTAACATCTGACTGGTGTTCTCCTCCTCTCCCCTGACTCCCTCACCGTGTCACAGAACCAGGAGGCCACCACGGCCATCATGATGACAAAAGAGGAGAGACGCAACACAACCACAAGCCAATTAACAACGTATTTATGAATTAGAAGTAATGGCAACGAGGAGAGAACAAACCAACAGTGGCGTGTGGAGTCAGTATCACCAGCACTGTGGTTAGATAGTGAGTGCATGAGTGGAATGTATCCGAGTGCAATTGAGTGCAGTGTTGTGCGGTGCAGCCACACAAGCCAAACGTACAACCAAAACTAAATGTCTGCCTCAGGGAGGAGAGAACTAGCAACCAACCACCGTCTTCAACGTTTTTAAGGCCAAGGACCCCTTAGCTGAGAGAGAGAGATGAAGCAGGGACCCTCCACTACATGTTGGATTCATAAATGTTTATTAGATATTTTCTGTTGTGTTCTGGATATAGAGCTGACCAACCAAGTTTCTCCAATAAAATTGTTTTTTGACACCAAGAGTAGATTCAGGATTTACAGATGTATTTCTCCATTTCCATTCACCGTGGTTTATTGGTCATGAACACATGGCTGCCTGGGCTGGAGAAGTGAATGCTGTAGACTCAGTGGCCCTCATTTATCAACGCGGTGCAGCCCAAATAATGGGCGTAGGGCGAGATCACCGCACCTTTCGGCATTTATCAATATATCCTGACGTGGGCTTCATCCTACCATACGCTGAGATCTCACGTCTGGTCGAGACCAGTTGTTGACGTTGGCTGCGCCCGTTTATTCCATTCTAGACCTGCGGAGCAGCATTGTCTGACTGTCTGACAGGCATCTGGACACATAATCCACTCCTAAATGTATATCTACACACTAATAAATAATCCCTGTGAAAATATAACATTTTATAAAGTAATTTAAACAAACTGCTTTAACAGTCATTCAGTTGCATTGGCTATTTTAAAATAGCAGATCTGCAAGCTCAAAAACGGGTCGCATCGCGACGCGTTGTGAGCTTGTAGATCTGCTATTTTCAAAATATACAAGCGCTTTTGCGTCGGGACTCTGGAGTCCCGCGGTCGGGACTGCCGACGATCTTTTCATGGACAGTGAGGTGTACAAACTTACAGTAGCTTGTCCTATGTTATGGAGTTATGTCATAGAGAGTTTTGAAGACTACAACCTGGATGGGTTAAGGATATAAACCCGACGCTCCAATCTCTTATTAACGGGACGGACCGAAACCACTGCCGTCTCACGGGGAATATCCTACATGACTGCTTGTGCACTGCTCGGTATGGGTTAAATAAATTAATATACAAACGTATTCCATTCATGGCGATGTGATTGGTATCATAATATGTCATTCATGTAGGCTACAAGCCTACGTGACAAAGATTGTACCGCTACGGTACGGATTACAATACATGAAAAACACAGCTGGGCGGGCGTGTGTGTGTGTGTGTGTGTGTGTGTGTGTGTGTGAGAGAGAGAGAGAGAGAGAGAGAGAGGGGGTGTGTGCGTGTGCGTGTGTGGCGAGGCAGGCGGGGGAAACTCTTTCTCATTGGCTTTTGATGTCTTTGGTCGTATTCTGGTCCTTCTTCATGTCGTAAAATCGGGGCGTTTTGAGAATATTTAAGGGCGTGTTATTTAAATGACGCTAGGTTTCAGCCGTGACATTTATCAAGCCTGGGACCAAATGTAGGTTCGGATCAGCTGTGTAGGATTCGTTGATAAATGTGACTTCGACGTTGGTGTACGGCCGAATATATGGAAAAATATAAGCCGGTTTATACGCTGCGTTGATAAATGAGGGCCAGTGAATACTGTGGACTTAGTGAAAGCTGTGGACTTGTAGATCTGCTATTTATTCTGCTAATGTTCCCCCCAGATTAGGGATGCTAGGGTTCAAGTGGTTAATGTAAAAATACAATATATATATAAAGTCTTTATCACACAATGCAGTATCTCTGAAGACCCCCTATGGTCCTGGACCCCCTGTTGAAGAACCTCTGTCCCAGAGGCTGCATCTCAGGTCTATTAAATTAAACTAGTGAGGAAACGTTTTCCTCACTAGTGTAGTCCTTGCATCCAAGGCTATGTTTAGACTGGCAGTCCAAATCATATCTGTCGGCCAATCCAGATTGGAATCACTTTGATTTTGTATCAAGTCTGAACAGCAAAAAAAACAACATTCAAATCTGACTTCTACATGTGTCTCGGTCTGCATTCTCAGACACTGAAGCCTGTTTTTTTTTTACATTGTTGTGCGACAGAGTATAATTCTCACTGGCAGCTACAGAGATACAGTCACACCATTCATTTTCCAATGGAATCCAGCGACGTGAAGATACAAAGATAGAGCCAACGTTTGTAGATCTGCTACAAAAGCTACGACAGCTACAAATAAGTTGAGCTGGCTTCAACTGCAGATGCAAAGCTACAAAGCGACAGACATGCTGTGTAGCCAGTGGTGGAAAAAGTAATCAAGTTCTTTACTTAAGTAAAAGTACCAATACTGCAATATTAAAATACTCTGTTACAAGTAAAAGTCCAGAATTCAAAATGTACTTGAGTAAAAGTACATAAGTATTGGCATCAAAATGTACTTAAAGTATCAAAAGTAAAAGTACTAAATATTTGAAAATAGCAGATCTACAAGCTCACAACACGTCGCATCGCGACGCGTTGTGAGCTTGTAGATCGGCTATTTTCAAATAGCCTACAGTATGTATAAAATAGGGCTGAAGTGGTTAATGTATGTTTTATAATGTAATCATTTATATCTGCAAAGTAACTAGTAACTAAAGTTTTCAAATAATTGTAGTGGAGTAAAAGTACAATATTTGCCTCTGAGATGTAGTGGAGTAGAAGTAAAAGTACTGAAAATTGGAAATACTCCAGTAAAGTAAAAATACCTCAAAATTGTACTTAAGTACAGTACTTGAGTAAATGTACTTCGTTACTTTACACCACTGTGTGTAGCTTTGTATCTTTGTATATTTTGTATCCGTCAATGTGAACGCAGCATAACTCACTCACTCTGGCTCCCCGATTGCAGTTAGAACTGCGGACTCACTCCCAAATCTTCCGCCGCAATCTGAAGACTCACCTCTTTCAGACTCCGCCTTAGCCTGTAGCACTTGCCCTGGTCTAAAGGGATAGTTCACCCCCAAAATGGCTTTTTTTTCTATCGATTAGTCACCCCATGGAGTCTTGAATGAATGGATTTATTTATTTTTTTTGTCGCATTCCTAAGCTAATCGTTTGATGATCGGCAGCGGTTCCGCTAGGAGACACAAAGAGTCTCCTTTGTGTCTCCTAACCGGAAACCGCTGCCTACCGGTCCACGTACTGGTCATCAAATTATTGGCTTTAGGAATGTGACAAAAACTAAACAAATCTCCATGAATTCAAGTCTCCATGGGGTGACTAATCGCTAGAAAGAAAAGTCATTTTGTGTTGGAACTATCCCTTAACGACCTTGCAGGCTTATGCAATGGCTAAAATGTCATTTAGATAGCATGCCACATTTTTGCACTTTTTCTGTTTTTCATGTGTCTATGAGGTTGATAGAACTTCATTAAGCCTCCCGGTGGTGTTTTTATGGTGTTTTATGTCTTCTCTGACTATTTGGAGTTTCTTCCTGGAGGCTGAAACCTTGAGGGTCAAACGTGCCAATAGAGAAACAGCGCTTTAGTGACATCACAAAGCCATACCCTCCCCCTCATTATCATAACACAACAGGTGTGGGCATGAGGAGGAGGAGGGACTAGGACAGGTGGGTGGTGCTAAGGTGGTGGAGGAGGTGCTAAGGTGAGAACCAGGTATACTTAATGAACTGGAGGCGTGTCCACATAAAAACAACATTTTAACACTTACTATACACTTTTTTTTTTTTTTTTTAAATCCTTACATACTAATAATACCTTATGATCAGGTTTTAGGATTGAAAAATATCATGGCACCCCATCTTTAAGTTGACAGATGAGAGATTCATTTGAAGACCTGGCATCCTACAGTGTGTACAGTTTCAATGTCCACAATCCACAGATTATTTATGTTTGATATGAAACTGTTTTTAGACTGGATGATAGGGTCTTGGTTTTCCTATCCTAGGATGACTATTTCTGTGCATTTGCTGTATTGCCTCGTGTTTACTTTGCTTACTGTGAATCACTCTGGATTAAGAGCGCCTGCTAAATTGTAAATAGTAAATTGTTCCAGCAACCCGATGCAAATAGATCGACGATGTCTCTGAACACACATCCTAATCTGATCGCTCGCAAGTAACCGTGTGGACGGTCCGCCTCTAAAGATCGTACTTGAAGAAACTAAATTAGATTTAAGCCCTGCCAGTCTGAACAAAAGCCCTTTGAGATCTGGCACCATGGCGTCAACATGGCGGTATATAGGCCTAGGCCCAAAGTGAGGGATATAGAGGAGCGAGAGGAAATATCAGGCAAGACACCTGGGATGCAGCCAGCGGGCCTTTTAAAAGCAACATTGGCACAGAGAGGCACTTCGTGCTGCCAGTGATGCTGAAGACCTGCCACCACGCCCCCCCCCCACCCCCCCGCCCCCCCCCAGCACCTGCTGCTAAAGAAAAGCATTGCATCCAACACAACAACACAGCAGAGACAGGGGCCATCACATCCATTTAACCCATTAAGACCGGGAACGCATCTATGTGTCATTTTGAGATTTCTTTGGGCTATTAAAAAAAAAAAAAATGGAAAATTTGTGCAAATCTTTGAATAATATATGTTTTAAAGCGAACATTTTTAACTCCGATCTGTGCTTCCGGGGGTCCCTGGAACAACATATTTTGAGATTGCGGTCCGCGGCCAAATACATATCATTTTGGGGGGTCCTTGAGATGGAAAAGTCGGAGCACCACTGTAGGTGCATGGCCAGTGACTTTGACCAGTTTCACTTTCAGAACCTTTGCATCATGCATGTCACACAAACAAGAATGCGGCGCCCACAACGCCAATGGTTTTGATAATGTGAATTGTGGAAGTTTAAATGGTGGATTTGTGGATAGGACTCTATATGAAAAAAACTTGTTAAATCAAACAAAAAGCATCGCATTCTGTTTGTTTGACATGCATGATGCAAAGGTTTTGAAAGTGAAACTGGACAAAGTCACTGGGCCACCTACTGTATAGCAACATACTGTTAGGATTTAGAAAACATTTTTAGATTATGTATTTGGCTGTGGACCCCCATCTCAAAATTTTTTGTCCCGGGACCCCTCAACAGTTTTCTGAAAAACGTATGTTTCTATATCAGTGGTGCTCAAACTTTTTCATGTCGAGGACCCCCAACATTGTATGTATTTGGCCGTGGACCCCCATCTCAAAATATTTTGTTCCAGGGACCCCCAGAAGCAAAGATTTGAGTTCAAAACGATTTTTCAAAAATAGCAGATCTACAAGCTCATAGCGCGGCACTCGGTGCCGCGCTATGAGCTTGTAGATCTGCTATTTTTAAATAGCCAAAGTGAAAAATAATGCTTTTTAGCTCAAATCTAAAAATGACCCCGATGCGTCCCCGGTCGTAGTGGATTAAGGTGTTAAATCTATGGATGCACTAGTAGGGGGAAAGTGAAGGTTTGGCATTGGCATCCCTCCATTATGATTACGTCTTCTGTTCCAACGCCAAGGTTTTTGCAGTTGAAATGTGGTGGGCTGCTGAATGTAAAGAGATTAGAGATATACAGTATATACTCCAGCAGAGAGGAGCGGATGCTGTTTGGAGTGGAACCAGCTTGTAGTAAAGGTTGTTTAAGCACCTATGATCACAGCTAACCAACCTAGCCAGCGTAGTAGTGTTGTGTTGCCAAAAAACACCTGGCTGCTGCTGCTTTGGCATTATGGACATCTGGATGGGAGAGTAGAAATCGGTGGTGGAAAGTAACATTTACTCAAGTACTGTACTTAAGTACAAATTTTCCAATTTTAGTATTTTCAATACTTTTACCTCTACTCCACTGCATCTCAGAGACATTATAGTGTACTTTGTACTCCACAAAAATTATTGGAAAGCTGCATAATGTGTACTTTTACTTTTGGTATTTTAAGTATAAATTATGTTGATGCCAATACTTTTGTACTTTTACTCAAGTACATTTTGATTGCCGGACTTGTACATGTAAGGGCACGGCCACACCAAACTATGGCTGCCCGCTGATAAACTCTTGTTGTGGGAAGCCGACTGTTTTTTTGCAGCCAGCGCGTTCTAAAAAAACGGAGCAGCTTGCAGCCCATTCTGTCCCAATAAGTCACTCGACCTGTCACTCACTTTCAGGACCCTCCCCCGTAGCCACCTTCGACTCACACGATTGGACAGAGAGTGAAAAGCAGCATCTGTTGTAACTTGTATAGAGCATTGGTTCTCAAAGTGTGGTCCGGGGACCCCCAGGGGTCCTTGAGGGAGTTAGAGCAGTAATTATTCATAATCTTCTCTTATGGGGGTCCCTGGCATATCTTTACAAATGGGGGTCTGCGGGCTAATAAGTGTCAATTTGGGGGTCCTTGAGATGAAAAAGTTTGAGAACCACTGGTATAGAGTGCATAAACGCAAGGTGTGCACGACACACGGAAAGATGTGCAATAGCATCAA
>NC_137617.1:44359590-44394445 GCF_963280865.1 Gymnoscopelus braueri
CCTCAAATCATGAACACAGCACGCAATTTCTGTGAAACGTTGTACTCACATTCCCACTATAGGCCGAGGAAGAAATGCCACTTAAACATTTTCAAATCAGCCTCATGGTGGCGCTATAACAGGCCGATCTGTGTTATATCCTATAACCGCACCCATCTGTGTAAACCTTTGTGAGCGCACTCCCTAGAGGCCAAGGAAAAAACCTTTGCCCTGTATTTTTCCCGTCTGTCTTTTATAGCGCCACCAGGAGGCCGACTTATGTAAAACAATTTCTTGGATATTACTCCTTCAGATTGTATCCAAATTTCACGCAAATCGGTACACATGATCTCTATATGTCTTGATCCTGATTGGCTAAGTGTGACAGTGGCCCAGTTTGACCAAAATGCCGCAAATCATGAACGCAGGATCCGATTGAGGTGAAACTTTGCATGCACATTCGCAGTGCAGGATTAACGGAAGGGCTTTAGGTGCTGAAGCACAGGACACCAAAGAAGACCGAACTATCACCAAAAAGCGCCGAAATGTAGAAGCAGCGGCTGCTGAAGGAGCGCTAAAACAGTGAAACGCGGCGGTGAAGCGTCAATCCCCCCCCCCCTCCCTCGCTGACAAAACGGTCCTGGGGGGCACCGAAACGGAGCGTAGCACCGGGCACCGTGAAGGGTTAATCCGGCCCTGCACATTCGCACTACATTGAGGAACAAATGCCACCCTTTTCACATTACCCTATTATAGCGCCACCAGGAAGGCCAATTTTTGCAAAACAAAATCAGTACACAGCATCTCTATTAGTCAAGTGATCAAGACAGATCCCGTTTTTCACATTCCATTCTGCATGGCGAATTCCTAACATCAGGGACGTGCTGGCCACTGGGAAATTCGGGAAAATTCCAGAACGGCCGCGCCATTTACGGGCCGCCAGACAGCCAGTGGGCCAACCAAAAAAAAAGAAAAAAAGAAAAAAAAGTGTTTTTTTTTTTAATAAAAGTTTTTTTTTTGCTCCCGTTTTAGGATTATTACGGTAATTTCCGGGTCGCGCGGCCCAATTATTAGTTACGTTACTGTTGGGCTGGGACGTTTTTCAGCAGTGGCGTAATTTACATAGGGTTGCTGGGTTAAAACCCCCCCCCCCCCCCCCCCTTGACAAAACCAACCCCCCCCCCCCCCCTTGACAAAACGGTGGGCCGGTTCGGAAAATCCCAGAGCTGAATTTTGGTCCCAGCACGCCCCTGCCTAACATTAATAGCCATTAATAACCTCCCCACATTTCAATAACCTACCTGACCTGGCTGGCGGAGACCTGTGCTCCGAGGAGCACAGGTCTTTCTTTTTTTTTTTTTGTGGTTGTCAAATCCTCTCCCTGAAATCCAGCCCATTGCTCCATAATATTAGCTCTGACTGCCTCTTGGCCAGACCTAACGCTGTTCACATTGTCATTGTTCCTCCTCTCTCCGCATGGTGGCAACCTGCGCTGCGCTCTACACACACACACACACACACACACACTCACAAGGACCCGGGCAGAAGCGCACAGACAGCCCAGGCTCTCCTCTCCTCTGCAGTAGGCAGCACAGTGCCAGTGAGGCATCGGTCACTACAGTGTGAAGAGAGAGAGAGAGAGAGAGAGAGAGAACAGAAAGAGAGAGAGAGAGAACAGTGCTCTCTCCACCCAGTTCTCTCCACACACCACTCAACTCTCAACTAAATGATAAGTTCTTCTCCTCCTCGGATAAAAACAGCGGATCTCATCGACCTTCTTGGAGAACTTTGGCTTGTTTATTCTCCACCCATCGAGAGGAGGAAAAGCATCATCTTATTTGCGGAGGAAGGGATTTTTTTTTTAATCCGCGGAAGGATAGGATAGCCTACCATGAAGAAGGAGCTTATTATTAATTGAATGTTTTTCGACAACCTATAGCTATTACTACAGGCTACGGAGTGATTTCAGACCAGCGACGAAGGAGGCTTAACTTTACAAAGGGAATAATAGAGACATAGAAAGACTCACAGATACTGTGGATGAGGATTTTTGCACGCAGGTGCAGAAGATTTGAAGAATAATTGGACGGAATCTTTCAGCGCCACAGACGCGCGCGCTCACACACACACACACACACACACACACACGCACACGCACACGCAACACGCAACGCCTTGTTGTGTGCACAATTTGAAACCATAGGGATTCGGACCCGTTTAGGTTTTTTTTTGTGCCGTTTGTGCGTCTCTTTACGGCTCGGACCAGCATCTTCATCTTAAACCGAGGTGTTTCTATCAACTCTACTATAGGCTGACATTTAGCCTTACAGCGTTATTACTGTCCGTTGGAACTTCTCGCTTTGCGCTCTAACGGACATAACGGTCCATATAACGGTCCCTAATAACGGTCCATATAACGGTCCCTCTGCTTCTAGGTTTATTCGGACCCCTGCGGGAGGACCGTGCAGCGCAGGGCTCGTAGTAGGCTCTATACCCCGGGTGTATATACCCCGAGCCCCAGAGCCCTCTACTAGCGGACCACCGACACCCACCAGACGGCCGTTGGAGGCTGAGAAAAAGGACAGAACCTGGACAACAGGACTTGGACGGAGGAGACAGATATCAACATGTTTCCAGCCTGCAGCAGCCGGACATCGCGCGCTGACCGGAGGAGGATCGACCCGATGCGACGCGTCACTTGGATCTTATTGTTTTGCCTGTTAATGGACCGCACCAGAGCTCAAGGTAAGACAGACCCCATGGTTCTATACGTTCATTATTGACCCGAGGATCTGCTGCTGCTTTCATACAGTCAGACCAGTTGCTGTGGTTCTGGTTCTGTGGTGATGTGTGGTGAACTGGAACCCTGGTTGGGGTTCAGTGGGATGGCTGGACTAATGGACTAACGGTCACTATATGTGTCAGTGTGTCCGTTAGGTGTGTGTGTTGATGTGTCCGTTTAGGTGTGTGTTGATGATGTGATCCGTTACACTGTGTGTCCGTTAGGTGTGTGTTGATGTGTCCGTTAGGTGTGTGTTGATGTGTCCGTTAGGTGTGTGTGTTTATATGATCCGTTACACTGTGTGTCCGTTAGGTGTGTGTGTTGAAGTGATCCGTTAGGCGCCCTGCAGAGCGCAGCTGGTTTGGTCCCAGTTGTACACTTTAATACACGATGCTTATGAACACTGACTGGAACCCTGCTAATTTCTACTTCATCTCTCCCCCGTTTTCTACTGTCTGTCTGTCTGTCTGTCTGTCTGTCTGTCTGTCTGTCTGTCTGTCTGTCTGTCTGTCTGTCTGTCTGTCTGTCTGTCTCACTCTCTGTGTGTGTGTGTGTGTGTGTGTGTGTGTGTGTGTGTGTGTGTGTGTGTGTGTGTGTGTGTGTGTGTGTGTGTGTGTGTGTGTGCGCGCGCACGCACGCACGCACGCACGCACGCACACACACACACACACACACACACACACACACACACACACACACACACACACACACACACACACACACACACACACACACACACACACACACACACACACACACACACACACACACACACACATGCTTGCTGTTTTTTCTTCTTCATTTCTAACACGTCTTTACACACACACACACACACACACACACTTAGAGAGAGAGAGAGAGAGAGAGAGAGAGATCCACTCATTTGTATTTGGTGAAACAGTGGGCAGTGGACACACACACACACACACACACACACACACACACACACACACACACACACACACACACACACACACACACACACACACACACACACACACACACATTTTTATTTTGGCTGTGTTGGGGGTCACAGTTGTTTATAATACCATACTGTTTGCTGTTTTATTGACATTCTATCTTTTGACAGTCCTCCACAGCATCATGTAATGCAACGTGACACTTTCATTAGTCTCTGTCTCTTGATGCTGAAGCTGAGCCATCATGTTGTTTCAAAGCTCTTTCCTATTTTATCTCCTTCCTAATTCCAAGTTGGTATTGGAATGGCATGTGTGTTTAATTGTGGGTTTCTTGTTTGAACATGATGTTCTGCGAGAGAGAGAGTGTGTGTGTGTGTGTGTGTGTGTGTGTGTGTGTGTGTGTGTGTGTGTGTGTGTGTGTGTGTGTGTGTGTGTGTGTGTGTGTGTGTGTGTGTGTGTGTGTGTGTGTGTGTGTGTGTGTGCGTGCGTGCGTGCGTGTGTGCGTGCGCGTGCGTGTCTGTGTGTGCGCGTGTTTTCTGCACCATCAGGGGCCCAGCTGTGTGAGAATGCTAATCTGATTAATACGTCCTAATTAATTAATCAAGCAGTCATCCCACAGAGATGGAAACGTTTACCCACAGCAAAGAAAAGACGCTGCATCTGTAAACAGAGACATGACAGTGATGTGAACAGGGATAAAGTCATTGAAAACACCCTCTGAATGCGTTATAATATATGGAACCATGCAGGCAGAAAAGAGCCGTCCTTGGGGTTAGTGTGTAACCCATTGGTTCTCAATGTGGGGTCCGGGGACCCCCAGGTGTCCTTGAGTGAGTTCCATGGGGTCCCCAGCTAAATGATAGATAGGAACCAAATGGACCCTTATGGGTCTGTAACTCTGAGAGTGTACAAATGGAACCAAATGGACCCTTATGGTTCTGTAACTCTGAGAGTGTACAAATGGAACCAAATGGACCCTTATGGTTCTGTAACTCTGAGAGTGTACAAATGGACCCTAACGGGTCCATTTGGTTCCATTTGTACACTCTCAAGAGTTAAATTAACATTGATTTTTCAATATAAATTGGGGTCCCAGAGATAGAAATGTCATTAAATGGGGGTCCATAGCCTATGTCAAACTGGGGTCCTTACTGCTCGAGCCGTAAGAAATCTTCTGTTATGGGGGCCCCTGGCATATCTTTTCAAATGGGCTAATAAGTGTCAATTTGGGGGTCCTTGACATGGAAAAGTTTGAGAATCACTGGTATAACCCATTGGAATTTGATGGATATCTGGGGATGTGTGTGCGGAGGGCTGGATGGACATTATTTATGTTTACACCTGTTCAGTGGTGGAAAGTAACTAAGTACATTTACTTAAGTACTATACTTAAGTACAAATTTGAGGTATTTGTACTTTACTTGAGTATTTCCAATTTCCAATACTTCTACTCCACTACACCTCAGAAACAAATATTGTACTTTTACTTCACTGCAATTATTTGAAAACTTTAGTTACTAGTTACTTTTCAGATATAAATTGTTATTATAAAACATACATTAACCACTTTAGCCCTATTTTATACCTAGGCTATTTGAAAATAGCCGATCTACAAGCTCACAACGCGTCGCAAGCTTGTAGATCTGCTATTTTCAAACATTTAAGTACTTTTACTTTTGATACTTTAACTACATTTTGATCCCAATACTTTTGTACTTTTACTCGAGTAAATTTTGAAATCTGGACTTTTACTTGTAACGGAGTATTTCTATATTGCAGTATTGTACTTTTACTTGAGTAAATCATTGGAGTACTTTTTCCACCACTGCACCTGTAGAGCCCTGAGGGAACCATGCAGGCACGCTGAACCACATATAAGTGGTTAATGTAGTTCATTAAAAGCCTGCATGAAAAGCCTTGGTGATTCATGCGTGGAGGAGGGCCAAGGCATATTTTTGGTTTGTTTTTTGGTACCCTGTTCCTAATCCTTGTAAATGTCTGTCTGTCTGTCTGTCTGTCTGTCTGTCTGTCTGAGAGTCTGTAACCAAATGGACCCTTATAGATCTTTGACTCTTGAGAGTGTGAAATGAAACCAAATGGACCCGTGAGGGTCCATTTGGTTTCATTTCACACTCTCAAGAGTTCAATTATTGTTAAACATCTGCATTACTTAATTAAATAATTGTTATTTTGATCAACGTTGACCTGTTATCTCTCCTATTGGTACCAACATCAATACAACATGGATGGAATTGTGGACAAAATCGTGTCCAACGACAACAAAATACTCTAAAGTCTTGATATGAAAAAGGTTGAAAAACCACTGGTTTCTTGGAAACATTGCACCCTCCAGTCTAATAATACTTCACTATACACAGTAGCCTCTACAGTATAGCCTACAATCTTCACTTAGACAGACATATATACTAATTTGAGTTATTTCAAAGCAGTGATTATAGCTACACAGTATAATTTATACATGCTCATGGTTTAAATGAACACTCAGAATGTGTACTATCATTTCCCCCAAAAAACACATTAACCTTGGCATATCCCTAATTTGGGGCGTGTCATTTGCAGGGCGAAATCCTTCAAATGTGTCTAAAATAACCTAATCTACTTATATTTCGACCTATTTTCAGTGGTTAATCCATCTTAGAAGAACACGAGCGACACAGAAGACAGTATTAGTTGAAAGTCACTCCCTTCCCTTCCCTCCTCCCTCCCTCTCTCGCTCTCCCTTGCTTTTCTCTCATCTTCCTCGTCTCTCATGTGGACACTGGGCTTGTTTTTTTGCTATTGTGATTCAGGTATGGCAACCAGCTGCCAGCTGAGCGTTACCTCTGGAGCATTGGTTCTCAAAGTGGGGTCCGGGGACCCCCAGGGGTCCGTGGAGGGGGTACCAGGGGGTCCTCAGCAAAATGTGTTACTACATTTTTAACCACTTTAACCCTGTCATACTTTGGCTATTAAAAAATAGCAGATCTACAAGCTCATAGCGCGGCACCGAGTGCCGCGCTATGAGCTTGCAAATCTGCAATTTTTTTGAAAAATCGTGAAAATGTGTGCAAATCTTTGAATATTTATATATATAATTTTTTTAAACCGAACATGTTTACTAAAGTTTTTGCTCCTGGGGGGTCACTGTCACAAAATATGAGATGGGGGTCCGCAGCCAAATTATGTGTAATTTCGGGGGGGTCCTTCACTTGAAAAAGTTTGAGAACCACTGCTCTGGAGAACGGAGTCTAAAGCCCCTCTGTAATACAACGTAAGGGGGAGGAGGAGGGGAGGGGGGGAGGAGGAGGGGAGGGGGAGGTAAAACAAACAAGGCTATTCACCTGTTTCCTAGGCTGTGTGTTTTCCACTTCCTGTCGATTTCATTGGTTATCATTGGTCATCTGACCAGTTTCATTGGATTTCATTGGATCAAATCGACAGGAAGTGGAAAACGCACAGCCTAGGAAACAGGTCAATACGCTATGCTATGGCAGATATCCATCATTCATGAGAGGGTTATTCGTTTGCTGTCGGGGCAGAATCCTCTTAACTCCATATTTTAACCTTTTGTGTTTTTTTCTGTAACATTAACGCCCTTACCTGATCATACTACAGTGTCACACAACAGTATCAAAAGTAACAGATCTACAAGCTCGAAACGCGTCGCTTCGCGCCGCGTTTCGAGCTTGTAGATCTGCTACTTTTGCTATTTTTTTCATTTGAACCCTGAAATGGAACAGTTTTGGACATATGAGGTTTCCCCCAGACAGAGATATCCTCCTCCTAGATGACATTTACAGCTCATAGATAACACCCTCTCTGTGTGTGTGTGTGTGTGTGTGTGTGTGTGTGTGTGTGTGTGTGTGTGTGTGTGTGTGTGTGTGTGTGTGTGTGTGTGTGTGTGTGTGTGTGTGTGTGTGTGTGTGTGTGTGTGTGCGCTTGCGTGCGCTTGCAGTGCGTGCGAGGGGGAATAAGGTCCTCCACATCACCGGTGTCTCTCCATGGTTCCTCCCAGGGCTTGATCGATCGAGTGATTGATCGTATGAATACTTTATTAACATGATTATTAACAGTAGAGCAGGTCCAATCATAAGGTCTATTTACAGAGAAAGTATAGGGGCGGGGGTCAGGAAATTCTATAATTCAAGGAGCTAACTACTTCCTCCTCTCTCTCTCTCTCTCTCTCTCTCTCTCTCTCTCTCTCTCTCTCTCTCTCTCTCTCTCTCTCTCTCTCTCTTAACCCCTTACTTAACCAAGCTCGAGCCAAACATAATACACATTATCTCAAGCCTTGTGGGCAATCCGTGTCTGTCTCTGTACGCACACATGTGTATAGTAGTGTAACGTGTGTGTGGGTGTGCGTGCTTGCATGACCAAAGGATGGCATTTGGTCAGCTCTCTCTCTCTCTCTCTCTCTCTCTCTTCTCTCTCCTCTCTCTCTCTCTTTAGCTTTAGTTACATTATTGGCTGGTGGGGTCAGTAGATGTGGGAATTAATTGGACACACTTCAGACCGTTGGCGAAGCATACAGCCTTTTTGAACATGACCCGGGCGACCGGAGCCTTACATCTCTCTCTCTTTCTCTCTCTGCCCTCTCTCTCTCTCTCTCTCTCTGTCCCTTTTTGCTCTTTTCTCCCCGTGATGATTAAAGGACGTGATGAGGTGAGCAGCATGCCTCATGGACGGACATGTCGCCCGGCGCTATGGCCACGTTTTAACCCATTAAGACCGGGAACGCATCTGTGTCATTTCACAATTTTTTTGGGCTATTCAAAAATAGCAGATCTACAAGCTCATAGCGCGGCACCGAGTGCCGCGCTATGAGCTTGTATATCTGCTATTTTTAAGAAATCGTGAACTTCTGTGCACATATTTTAATATATATATATATATTTTTTAAGCAAATATTTGTACCTCAAATATTCGCTTCTGGGGGATTCTACAAATGTCTTCTAAATCCTAATCCTTTTCTGAAAAATGTTTGTTGCTCTGGGGCGGCAGTGTCTCAGGGGTAGAGTGGCCGGTAGAGCGGCCGGATGGAGAACCGTGAGGTTCCCAGTTCGATCCCGGGCTCCCCCAGAAGAGTTAGTGTCGAAGTGTCCTTGAGCAAGACACTGTGAACCCCTAAATGCTCCCGATGAGCAGGTTGGTGCCTTGCATGGTTTCCTCCGCCATCGATGTATGAATGTGTGTGTGAATGAGTGAATGTAATGCACAATCTATGTAAAGCGCTTTGGATAAAGCTGCTATATAAATGCACCATTTACCATTTTGCTGTAGGATATAAAATCATTGGTGCTCCAACTTTTTCATCTCAAGGACCCCTGAAATTATGTGTTTGGCCGCCGACCCCCATCTGAAAATATGTCTTTCCCAGAAGCGAAGATTTTAGTCAAAAATGTTCAGTTTAAAAAAATATATTTTCATAGATTTGCACACATGTTCAGCCATAAGTATAAACTAATGGTTGAAGTGGTTACACAGATGTGTTCCAGGTCTAAATGGATTAATGACTAGTCGGGGCCGAAATGGCCTTTTAACGACGGGATAGACAGGGGCCTCTGCTGCCAAATAGACACGTTGTCACGCGGTCGCCTCGCTCTGAGGACGGCCGTGAGGGGAAGAGAAAAATGATCTCTACGCTCCTTTGTATGTTGTCAGACATTACCGTCACACAGCAGGGGGGGAGAAAAAACAAAAACAATGTATAATGAGCTACACTCTACAGCACTCTCATGAGTACAGACTGGTTTACACGACACGATCTTGTTATGCCAAAGTTTCCGTCGTTAATATCTAAACAAGGGTTCCGGGGTTTTGTTGTTATGCGCTCTCTGTGCTCCCGAATGACAAAACATTCTGCTTCTCGTTCAAATAAAGACGACGTCTTGGCGTCAAACCAAGGGGCCCCGTGATAGTCTGTGGTGTAAAGTAACTAACTACATTACTCATGTACTGTACAGTTTTGAGGTATTTTTTCTTTACTTGAGTATTTCCAATTTCCAATACTTTTACTTCTACTCCACTACATCTCGGATCCAAATATTGTACTTTTATTCCACTGCATTTATTTGAAAACTTTAGTTACTAGTTTGTAGATTTTGATTATTGTCACAGAACATACATTAACCACTTCAGCCCCTATATACATTTCGACCATTTGAAAATAGCCGATCTACAAGCTCACAATGCGTCGCGATGCAACGCATTGTGAGCTTGTTATGTGTGAGCTGCTATTTTCAAAAGATTTGAAAACTTGAAATATGACATTCTGTAATGAGTACTTTTACTTTTGGTTCTTTAAGTACATTTTGATGCCAATACCTTTTTACTTTTACTCAAGTACATTTTCAATTCCGGGACTTTTACTTGTAACAGAGTATTTCTACATTGCATATTGCTACTTTCACTTAAGTAAAACACATTTGAGTGCTTTTTCCACCACTGGCAAACATCTTGGCGTCAAACCAAGGGGCCCCTGTGATAGTTGAAAGGCTGTTCCCTCTCCCTCCCCCCCGACCGCAGCACACGACTTCCTTCCATAAACTCTTATTTACTTCCTTTCATAAACAGGACACACGCGAGCCGCACGCTGGATATCATGATTGAAGTGACATTTCTAAGAAGGAGCCAGGCGTCTCTCTTTACACGGCTCGCCTTGCATTCCCCATTGACTGTTGGGGCCCGCCGCCTGCCTGCCTGCGACAAAGAGCGCGAGCTCGCCTGCTGGTTTCATTTCTAACACGTCTATTTCGGGGGCCCCGGAGCGGCGGGGGAGAGAGGACTCAATTGGAATGTCATGTTTGGCATACTCACACTTCTGTATCACTCAACGTGGAGCAGATTAGCCTGACAGGCTTTGCAGCCTCGACTTCAGGGAGGGGAGTTTTTTGGGAGGGGAGTTGTCTGTCTGTCTGTCTGTCTGTCTGTCTGTCTGTCTGTCTGTCTGTCTGTCTGTCTGTCTGAGGAACTGCGGTGACGGCGGGTCGATCCCCCCCGCTGAGATTAGCGTCCGCAATGCCGGGTGATGAGCAGTTGTGTACTTAGTAACTAAGTGCATTTACTCAAGTACTGTACTTAAAGGTAGGGTAAGTGATTTGCTTTGGTTAAAATAATTGTTAAATAGCTCTATATTCTGATAGTACTCATTGCTATAGAGTGTTTGTTCAGTAAAAGGAGCCTCCTTGTCTCTCCACCTCTTTATTAAACAGAAAATGCATTTTCGTTTCAGTTTCAGTTTCATTTCCAATTTTATCCAACCAGGACAGAGAACTCAATCAGGATATAGATTAAACAAGTGAAAATTGGAATTGATGACACTAAGAAATGAGCAGACAAAATTGGAACTGGAACACTATACAAATTAAGCTTAAAAATGGGTACTTTCTCCTGATTGGCTGAGATTTTGTCACCTACCGAAAAATGTATTTTCTGTTTATTAAAGAGCTGGAGAGACAGGGAGACATCTGTTACTGAAAAAACACTCTAGCAATGATTACTATCAGAATATAGTATTTTAACCTTTTAACAAAATACTTTTTGTTTTAACCAAAAAATATCACTTACCCTACCTTTAAGTACAATTTTGAGGAACTTTTACTTTGCTGGAGTATGTCCAATGTTCAGTACTTGTACTTCTACTCCACTACATCTCGGAGGCAAATATTGTACTTTTACTCCACTACAATTATTTGAAGACTTTAGTTTCTAGTTACTTTGTAGATTTTGATTATTATTACGAAACATACATTAACCACTTTAGCCCTATATATATTTTGGCCATTTGAAAATAGGCGATCTACAAGCTCACAATGCGTCGCATCGCAACGCATTGTGAGCTTGTAGATTTGTTTACATTTTGAACTTGTGAAATGGGACATTCTGCATAAGAGTACTTTAACTACTTTTACTTTAGGTACTTTAAATACATTTTGATACCAATACTCTTGTACTTTTACTCAAGTACATTTTGAATTCTGGACATTTACTTGTAACAGAGTATTTCTGCATTGCAGTATTGATACTTTTACTTAGTACCTTTTGCACCACTGGTGATGAGAGAGTGGCGTTGGTGAGGGGGGGGCTTGGGGGGATGGGGTGGTGGGTGGGGGGTGGGTAGGCTGGGGGGTAAAGTCTGATTGCCCAGACGTCTGCCTGGCGAGATGCTTGGCATAGCGGGAACGTTTCAGCCATGGTCTGTTTTGGGACCGTGTGACCTCGACTCTGGTTACTGTCACGTACAGTATACGTGACAGATCGCCGGTCGTTTGGTACTCTTTGGAAACCCCGTTAGGCATGTCCGAACAGTGCCGTGCCTCTGGAAACACACGTGCAGATTCTGAACATCTTATTGGTCCCAGGAGAGTCGAACAACGGGCTTTACACTGTCGTCGGGTGTTGTGTGTAATATCTGCTCTGAATGGACTGGAGGAAATTGAGCTAATAAGGCTGTGGCGTGTGTATATTTGGTCTGTATCTGTGCACGTGTCGCAGAATTGGCCTTCTAGAGTCAAGCTTTTCCAATCTTCCGGGGCTTGTATGACAAATGGGAACCTGCAGATAATAAGATGGCACCTTTCTAACAAGGTCTCTCCATTGTCGATTTCTTGCCCCCCCCCTCCCCCCACATACCAAAAAGACACCCCTTGGTCTCTTAAACCATTCAATCCGGAAATGCGTTTGTGTCATTTTTAGATTTCATTGGCTATTGAAAAATAGCAGATATACAAGCTCATAGCACGCTATGAGCTTGTAGATATGTTATTTTTTTTTAAATCGTAAAAATGTGTGCAAATCTTTGAATATATATATATATATTTTAAAGCGAACATTTGTAACTCAAATCTTTGCTTTTGGGGATTCTACAAATGTCTTCTAAATTCTAGCAGTTTTTTAAAAATGTATTTGGCCGTGGACCCCCATCCTAAAATATTTTGTTCCATGGACCCCAGAAGTTGAAACAGAGTTAAAAATGTTCGCTTTAAAAAATACACATTCAAAGATTTGCATAAATGTATACTATTTTTCAAAAAATTGCAGATCTACAAGTTCATAGCGCGGCACTCGGTGCCGCGCTATGAGCTTGTATATCTGCTATTTTTTTAAATAGCCAAAACAATCTTTAAAATGACAGAGATGCTTTCCTGGTCGTAATGGGTTAAGTGTGGCCCTGCTCCTTTTGAAATGCCGTGGGTTTATCTCCCCGCATTGATTTGAAATTGAAATGGAGCAGGGTGAAGGCCATTCCATTCGGTCCCCACGTGGGGGGAAAAAAATGGACTTTAGAGTGAAAGCAATGGAGATGAGTCTGGGGCCGCTGTGTGTGCAGACGGTATAGTTCAGAGAATGGCCAACGGACTGTAAAAATGCTTCTGATTTGTCACTCATCTTGACTGACAGACAGCGGGCTGGGGCCTGTGTGAAGCCTGCATGCCTTCCATGATATCCCTTCAGCCCCATACGGTTCGTCTGAAGGTCAGAACACACTTCCTTCAGTTTTCAAGGTGTAAAGAAAAAAAACATTGAAAGCGCTTCCACAAGGGGATGTGGAGCCATATCGTTGCCGTGGGGCAGAAAAACCTCTTATCTCCATATTCAAACGTATAACTGTTTGTGTGTTTTTTCGTAAATCTACGGCCATACTTGATCATACTACAGTGTTGCACAAAGGCATCAAAAGTAGCAGATCCACAAGCTCGGGTTTGAGCTTGTAGATCTGCTATACTTTTCTGCCTCTGTGTCGCACACTCTTTTGCCACTTTTGAATTTAAATCCTGAAAAGCAACAGTTTTGGACATGTGAGGTTTTCCACCACGACAGAGACGATAAGTAAAAAAACAATCGGGATCACATCATCCACCAACTGACAGCAGACTTTATTTATTTACGTTTCTCCCCTTTCTCTCAACTCCTCTCGGCGTCTGGCCCATGTCTGCAGGCAGAGCGGCCCCGGCCAGGCAGGCCCGGCGGCGCCCAGTTGAAGATGGAAACAGCCAGCCGATAGATGCGACGATGGCCTTATTTGCAAATAGACTGCCTGCCTTCTCAAGCCCCCCCCCCCCCCCCCCTGCCCCCACCCCCCCCCCTGTCATCTCTACCCCGCTGTCACTGTGTGGAATGTGGCACACATGAGAGAGAGAGAGAGAGAGAGAGAGAGAGAGAGAGAGAGAGAGAGAGAGAGAGAGAGAGAGAGAGAGAGAGAGAGAGAGAGAGAGAGAGAGAGAGAGAGAGAGAGAGAGAGAGAGAGAGAGAGAGAGAGAGAGAGAGAGAGAGAGACACCGCTGTGTGGCTGTGTGCCTCTGTTTGTCTCTGAACGTTTTTTAATTGGGTTTCACTCCCACAATGCCGTCCCCGACTGGGACAAAAGGCCACCTGGGTCAGCGGGTGGTTGGGGGGGAGGGGGGTCGATGTGTGCCCCCCCCCCCCCCCCCCTGGCACATTAAACGAGCCTCGTCCCGTTTGTATGTGTTCATAAACCCGGCTGGTAATTAGCCTGGAAGCAGCGCTTTTTAAACAGCTTGCTTTTTCGTTTTTTTGTTTTCATGCGAATCAGCAACAGTTGATCACCGGTCGGTTGGTCGGTCTCCCGTTTTTTTTGTGTTGATGGATGTAGCAACTTGACACGTTGTTGTGAGCTTGTAGATCTACTATTTGTTGGTTAATAGAATAGGGATGCTGGGGTGCAAGTGGTCAACAACAAAAGTGGCATTTTAAGAGTTTTAAGCATACATATTTTGATGATTGCTCTAATACCGTCAATCGCAATTATTTTGGCCACTAGTAATTGTGACATTGAATCTTCATATGGCCCTCTGTCGGGTGGAAACCTCATATGTCCAAAACGGTTACTTTTCAGCATTTTCCAAAGCAGCAAAAGTAGCAGATCTACAAGCTCGAAGCGTGTCGCTTGTGGATCTGCTTCTTTTGATGCTTTTGTGTGACGCTGTTGTATGATCAAGTAGGTTGTTGTTGATTTACGGAATGCGTCAAACACAAAAATATCTCCATGAATTCAAGGGTTCATGGCGTCTGTCATCGATAGAAAATAAGATTTTTTTGGGGTGAACTACTCCTTTAAGTAGGGTATTTGAGTAAATGTACTTTGTTACTTTCCTCCGCTGCGTAAAAAGTCATCTGTAGGGGGGAGTGGGGGGGGGGGGGGGGGCTTACGTAATGGGGTTTTCATAGAGGCATGAGAAGCTGAGAAAAGTTGGGATTAGAGCACCCTGGAATGTGCTTCTGCTCAATGAGTTGAGGGAGGAAAATGAGAAGTGGCTAGCGTGACAATGAGGGCATTAGAGGAAGGGGGGGCTGAGGGTGGCGGGGGGGCGGTGAGGCGCGGCCGCCAAATGGAAGAACTGGGACATGGCATCGATTACGCCGTGCCATTGCCACCTTAAAAAGTGCTCCTCTCTGCAGAGGCAGACCCAGTAGTGTGTGTAGGCAATAGGCATACCGTTTGTTATGCCAACTTCACCCCGCCTCAGAAGCTCTCTTATCTCCTGCTCGCTGTATTAAAGTATTAAAAAGCCCAAAATGGGATTTTAGGAGTGTTTCCGAGCTGTAAAGTAAACCATGCATATGCAGAAAGAGTGTTTTTTTCCCCCCCTCTGTTGGAGTGGGAGGGAAGGAGGGCAGAATGTATACGAGGGGCAGGGAAGAGAGGACTAGTTGTAAGCCTGTGAATGTATGCCTGTGTGTATCTATGTATTCGGTAGTTAGATAGATAGATGGATAGATAGATAGGTGCGTATATGTGCGTTTGTGAGTCTTCTCAACCGTCATGCTGCGTTCACACGGACAGATACAAAGATACAAACATACAAAGATACACAGCATATCTGTCGCTCTGTCTATCTGTGTCGCTCAACACGGTCGTTGACGTCATCAAGCGCTGCCTCTGTCATCGGAGCTACAGCTGTAGTTTTGTATCTTTGTATCTGGAAGTTGAACTCAGCTCAACTTCAATTTGTATCTTTGTATCTTTTGTAGCGGATCTACAAACGTCAGATGTTGCTTTGTATCTTGATGTCGCTGATGGCTTCTATTGAACATGAATGGTAGCGTGACGTCTTTGTATATCGGCCTGTGTGTGAACGCAGCATTATGCTGCATAGCATAAAGCGGTCTTACAGAGATGTTATTTTCCATTGTGTGTGTGCGTGCGCCTGCGTGCGCGTGCGTGCGTGCGCGTGTGTGTGTGTGTGTGTGTGTGTGTGTGTGTGTGTGTGTTTGTGTGTCATGGAGTGGGTTTGGTGCAGCACCGAATGAGGCTGCCAATACACGTCCGTCCAAGTCCTCCTCTTCTTTGGGGCGGCTGGCTGTCTGTCTGTCTCTGCAGGGCTATCAGAGAGTCAGGGACACAGTCCTGTCTCTGCTGGGCTATCAGGGACACAGAGCAGCGGAGCAGAGCCCTTTTCTATGACTTGGCAAAGTCAAATACACAAAAGGCCTTATTCCTCATTAGGGATTGGGCTTGAGTCTCACTGTGGACTCAATGCTTTATTCATAAAGCTTCCCTTTCTGCCGACGCCAGTCACTAGGGAGAGGACGTTTAGAGTGAACACAACACACTGTGTGTGTGTGTGTGTGTGTGTGTGTGTGTGTGTGTGTGTGTGTGTGTGTGTGTGTGTGTGTGTGTGTGTGTGTGTGTGTGTGTGTGTGTGTGTGTGTGTGTGTGTGTGTGTGTGTGTGCGTGTGTGTGTGCGCGAGCGTGCGCATGTGCTACATGGTGTAATAAACCAGAGCGCTTTAATCACGGCAGGATTTGCTCAGGCGTTCTAAAAAGAATCCTTAACAAGGGGGCCCTTTTTTGTGAAAGTGTGAGGGATTATCCAATATAATCATTCAACTTTGGAGGCTGATGGCAAGTGTTGTGGAGCAGCGTATATAGGAAATGAAGGTAGGCATATTACACTAATTTGGCAGGACGTGGAGGCTTAGATTAAAGATAAGTACCAGTATAAGTACCAAAAACAAAAAAAATAAGAAACTGCTGAAAGAAATGATCTCTGCACTTTTAATACGAGCATCGCTCGTCTCTCTCAGATTCCCTCGCCTCTCGCGGAACGCGGCACAAAGGCGAGGCTGAATCAGAGAGTGAAAAAAGCGAGGATGCGGAGGCCCCCAGATGAAGCTGTTAAGCAACCGTGGTGCTTTTTGCACGTAACGCGGTATTAATATTAACGCAAGGAGGCCTTCAAGTCGATAAAGATGCGGCGCAGCTCTCGATAGAAGCAGCCACACACACACGCACGCACACATGCACACACACATACACGCACGCACGCACGCACACACACTTATTGATGAGTTCTTCTCCCGTTTCTCTTTGTATTTTGTCAACCAGAACCATCTGAGCGATAAAAAGCGAGAGGGTTGATGGTTATACGTCAAGCTTCAGAGCCCAGATCTCGGTACTGTTTAGCTGCCCTCCGGTGGATTAAGACATGCCGTTATTTAAGCACAACAGACGCCCTATCCTGCACGCGCTCCACTATCGAGCTACCGGCTCACTAGCAAGAAGCCATATTATTCCTTCTCCGCTCGTTTGCTTGTGTCCCATAATTGGGGGAGAATATGTCGGCAGCTCATGGCACACCAAAGGCTGCTGAAAACGCACTCGCTTTTTTGTACTGCGAGAATAGAGGCGAGAGCCTTGTGCAGCAAAAGGTTAGGGAGCCGTGGCAAAAAAAAAGAAAAGTTGCTATACCTGTTACTTTTGGCCAGGCAATAACCCATTAAGACCGGGAACGCATTTGTGTCATTTTAAGATTTTTATTTGGCTACTAAAAAAAATGCAGATATACAAGCTCATAGCACAGCACCGAGTGCCACACTCTGAGCTTGTAGATCTGCTATTTTAGAAAAAAATCGTATATATTTTTAAAGGGAACATTTGTAACTCAAATATTTGCTTCTGGTGGTCCCTGGAACAAAATATTTTGAGATGGGGGTCCGCGGGCAACATACATATAATTTTGGGTGGTCCTTCACATGAGAAAGTTTAAGCACCACTGATATGTTTTTCAAAAAACTGTTAGGATTTCGAAGACATTTGTAGAATCCCCAGAAGCAAAGATTTGAGTTATAAATGTTCGATTTAAAAAAAAATATATATATATATATATATTCAAAGAGTTTAAAAAAAAATAACGATTTTTTGAAAATAGCTGATCTACGAGCTCATAGCGCGGCACTCGGTGCCGCGCTATGAGCTTGTAGATCTGCTATTTTTTGAATAGCCAAAGAAAGCTAAAAAATGACACAGATTCTTTCCCGGTCTGAATGGGTTAATGAGGCAAGAAGTGGGGTTGCAGAGTGCAGAGACGAAGGACTCATTTGGAAGTTGTTCTCGTGGCCTGTAAGGTGTTCTGTGGAACATAAGAAAGTCCACGGACATAATGAGAAAACAGAGACTCAGAGATCGATGCTGGAGTCATCATGCCCAGAGAGAGCGCAATGGATGTGGTTTCTGGGGGGAAATTAAACAACGGCAGGCTTTCAGCCACACGTGTTGCCCTGCTCCCCCATTATCAGAGACCTTGAGTGGAGGTTATTTGGGGGGTGGGGGGGGGCACCGGACGTGCCTTTCCTCTGAGATATCCATCAGTGGATCGTAGGGATGGGACGATAATCGTTATCTATCACGATTAAAAAAACGCTTACGATAGTCATATCACGGAGATTCGTGAAATTGTCCGCTACCTGGGTCTAAGTGTGTTCCTTTTTTTGTCTTTTCTTGTCTTTTTTATCCCACGATTTTTTAACCTATTTTTTCACCCAGTGCTAATTGCTTATGTAATCCTGGGCGCTACTCTCCCTCTGCCAGCCTGGGGAGAGCCCGGAACTGAGCTCATTCTTCCTTCAATGCATGAGGAGTGAGCAGGCCGCTTCTTATCACCTGACAGGGGGGGAGGTTCCTCGGTGAGACGTAGTGCGTGGAAGGAACACGTTATTCCAACCAGGTCCTTTCCCCTCCATCAGGCACCCCGGCTGACCAGGGGGAGGCAGTATAGAGACCAGGATTACTGCATGTTTTTGTGTGGGTACCTACCCTAGGAGACACGGGGTGAACATACAAACTCCACACAGACTACGTGTGTTCCTGAATTATTGGCTGAGGAGGAGGTGTGCGAGGCCATACATGGCGTGTGTGTGTGTGTGCACACTTCTGTTTACAGACGGGAGGGAGTGCATACCGTTTGAAGCAGGGATCTAACACAAAGAACTGGCGGTATCGCATGTACAGGAACACGCATGTAAAAGCATCGCGCCTGGGCCTTTTTGAAGCTCCGTCTTTCCATCTCCGCGCGCCGCAGACGTGAGGCGAGCCAGTCGAGGCCAGCGCAGCGCCTGACTAAGGCTTTGCGTGGAGGGAAACATCTGAAAGGCTTGTGGCGTCGCATTGAAGCGTTGAAGCTCGTTTTTTCTTCTTTCATTGCTTCGGCGAGAACAATGCGGTCGCTTATATCCGAGAGACCCCCCCGTCCTTTTCATCTTCCTGTAAGTCAAGCCATATCCCACTGGCTCTCTCTTGCGGCACACGCTACGGCCTTCCCGAAATAGCGGCAGCGGCAGAACAGAAAAAACACTTTGGGATGCCTTCTGGAGTCTAAGCATTCCACCTACGCTACCCGCCCGCCCGCCCCGCCCACGCATCGGCTGCATTTTCCACCTGGCAGCCAATCTCAGGCTCGCTCTGTGCCTCTGCTACCGTTGTCCTTTTGAAGTGGGCTGCCAGAATGACCTCTGCGAAAAATAATAAGCCAGAGGTGTTGATGTGATTATGGACTTGAACTTTTTCCTGCGCGCTCTTTAAGTGGACCATTATGCATCGGGGAAGGCAGGCGGGCATGGCAGGCTAGGAGTTTGGAGGCACAGCGGAGAGGCACGTTTAGCCGCGACCTCCTCCTCCTCGTTTTGGCTGAATGGAAATGAGCGCCGCGGACCCTCAGCGTGACACTCGCCTCCCTCCACAACCCCACTCACTCACTCATGCGGCGGCTCGTGTGTTTGTAATGGAAATGCAATCAGACTTGGCTGGGGGGCTGGAGGGAAGCCACCTCTTAACCCTGTAAATTACCCTTCCCCCGGGGGTGGGAATTTTCTGTGTGTTGGTGGTGGTGGGTGTGTGTCCCAATTATTATTGTGAGTCATTCCAGAGAGAGAGAGAGAAGCCGTGTGTGTGTGTGTGTGTGTGTGTGTGTGTGTGTGTGTGTGTGTGTGTGTGTGTGTGTGCGTGTGCGCGTGTGTGTGTGCGCGCGTGTGTTGCATCTGTGTTTTTGTGCGAGCACAACGGGCCAGTAATCCAAGCACGTCGGCAAGTATTTATAAGCAGCCCTATAAATGTCATCGTGTCTCTTGACGAGCCGCCATGCACACACTCGACTGGCCTCAGGCTGTCAGCGGTGTAAATTAAGTAACTAAGTACATTTACTCGAGTACTGTACTTTTTTTTACTTTCTTCAGTATTCCCAATGTTCAATACTTTTACTTCTACTCCACTACATCTCAGAGGAAAATATTGTACTTTTACTCCACTACAATTATTTGAAGACTCCCAGTTTGACATGCATTAGGCTACGGACGGACCCCCATTTAATGGCATTTCTATCTCTGGGACCCCAATTAATGTTGTAAAATCAATGTTAATTTAACTCTGAGAGTGTGTACAAATGGAACCAAATGGACCCTGAGTTACAGACCTGTAAGGGTCAATGTGGTTCCATTTGTACACTCTCAGAGTTACAGACCTGTAAGGGTCAATTTGGTTAATAACAATCTATCGTTTAGCTTTGTACACTGTCTGTGTTACAGACCCATAAGGGTCAATTTGGTTAATAACTATCTATCGTTTAGCTGGGGACCCCTTGGAACTCCCTCAGGGACCCCTGGGGTCCCCGTCGGACCCCACTTTGAGAACCAATGGCGTAACCAAACTCGCAACTCATTGACAGAAGCACTTGATGTGACGATGACGAAGATGCTCTCGCCTCTTGATTTTTTTTCTTCTTCTTCAGAATCACACACCTGAAGACGCCACTTGAGAACAAATAAAATAAATAAATGAATAAACAGAATCACTCACAGCCAACAAAGACGCCGCTTGAGAACAAAGGACGCTCTTTCAATTAGGCGGGTGACGGCTGCTTTGTTAGTCTGAGCAGGTACAAGACGTGTTTTGTAAACACACGGTGAGCACACTTTAGAAGTGATCAGGGGCTTGTCAGGTATCCGGGCGATAAGAAACAACGACAGTCACTTGTGATTTAGAGTCTTTGATTACCCTCCAGTTTATCCCATTACGACCGGGAACACATCTGTGTAACTTTAAACATTACTTTATACTTTGGCTATTCAAAAATAGCAGATCTACAAGCTCATAGCGCGGCACCGAGTGCCGCGCTATGAGCTAGTAGATCTGCTATTTTTGAAAGATTGTGCACATCATTGAATATATATATTTTTTTAAAGCAATTTTTTTTACTCAAATTTTTGCTTCTGGGGGTCCCTGGAACAACGTATTTTGAGATGGGGGTCCACGGCCAAACACGAATCATTTTGGGCGTCCTTGACATGAAACAGTTTGAGAACCACTGATTATAGCAACATTAGTTTTTTTCAAAAAACTGTTAGGATTTAGAAGACATTTGTAGAAATCAAAGCAAATATTTGAGTAAAAAAATAAATATATTCAATATATAATTTTCAAATGTTCATGATTTCTCAAAAAATAGCAGATCTACAAGCTCATAAAGTACAAGATAATGGTTAAAATTGAAAATGACAGATGCTTTCCCGGTCTTTGTGGGTTATTCAAGACACTTTGCCATTACCTCGTTTGCCTTCTCTCTCTCTCCCTCTCTCCCTCCCGCTCTCTCCCTATCCTCTCCCTATCTCTCTCTCTCTCTCTCTCTCTCTCTCTCTCTCTCTCTCTCTCTCTCTCTCTCTCTCTCTCTCTCTCTCTCTCTCCCCCCCTCTCTCTCTCGCTCTCTCTCTCTCTCTCTCTCTCTCTCTCTCTCTCTCTCTCTCTCTCTCTCTTATTATGAGATGCAGATGTGCATCTTGCAACTTTCTACAGTAATTTGATGCCCAGGATTTTTGTGTGTTTACGGATGTTTGGCACGGGTCGAAAGGCAACTCGTCAGAAGCGATATCGGAGCCCGTCGGCTCCAATCGATGCACAAACAAACGGCTGCCGGTTAGAAAGGTTCTTTTTTTGGAAGGGGGGCTAAATTCAATTTTCATCCCATTGACTGATCCAGCCCTGTGAACGATGGGAGCGAGGATATGGTGGGGGGGAGGGGGGGAGAAAAATGAAATTCAATTGGATGTTGTTTTTCAAAGGAGCGTCGGGGGAGCCGGGCATTAAAGAGAGAAGAAAATTGTCAGAGCCACTGCGAATTAGAGGGCCTTCAAGATGTTAGATGTTTGCCCTCAAAGACTCTCTCACTTGATTCAAAGTTCAATTGCTGGGCTAATAATAAAACGAAACAGTCTGGTGTCTGAACTCTAGAGATACCATCTATCATTTTGCATTTCATTTTTTAAGGCTATAAGCAACAAAAGCAACCTATACACCAACAGCCAAAGTGAATTACATTTTACATCGTGTCTGTCTGGATGGAAACCTCACATGTTCAAAACTGTTACTTTTCAGGATTCAAATTAAAAAGTAGTCGTGATATACAATATTATCGGTAGCGTATCGATATCGGTCAATATCGGTGAACGTCCACGTGACAACGTCGGCTGGGGGGGGGGGGACTACTGTCGGCTATCAATCTCTTGTATCGTCGCTGTTAGGTGGGGAAAAAAAATGTCACTTTTCAGGATTCAAATTCAGAAATATCTCAAAACTTGAGCTTGTAGATCAGCAATTCTTTTTTTCCTTTAAAATTTTTATCCCACGATTTTGTAACCCATTTTTTCGTCTTGAAAAGTCGTGATATACAATATTATCGGTAGCGTATCGATATCGGCCGATATTTCATAAAACATGCAATATCGGTATTGGACCAATGTCAAAATAATTGACCGATATTGACCGATATTAAACCGATATTGACCGATATTGATGCAGTCCCCCGCCTTGATAGTATACTAGGCAGACTTGTCGGGCAGAAACTCTTATCTCCACATTTTTTTTGTAAATTAACGCCCCTACCTGATCATACTACAGCGTAACGCCAAAGCATCAAAAGTTGCAGATCTACAAGCTCAAAGCTTCGAGCTTGTAGATCTGCTACTTTCGAATTTGTATCCTGAAAAGTAACAGTTTTGAACATGTGAGGTTTCCACCCTGACAGAGAAGACGATGTAATTCACTTTGGCTGTTGGTGTAGGTTGTTTTTGTTGCTTATACGCCTTAACAAATGAAATGCAAAATGATAGATTGTATCTCCGAGGTCAGACACTAGACTGTTTCGTTTTAGTATTAGCCCAACGATTGAACTTTGAATCAAGTGAGAGAGTCTTTGAGGGCAAACATCTAACATCTTGAAGGCCCTCTAATTCGCAGTGGCTCTGACAATTTTCTCCGCCCGACGGAGACGATATATTGGTCTCTCTTTCTTCAGCACAAATGTGACTGGGGCTAGAGAAATGGTCCTCAAGTCGACCGTTTTTAAACAGTAGAAACTAGACTTGTTCTTTTCCATATTAACACATACAGTGCCAAGAACGCATCGATGCTTTCAAATCCATCGCTTGAGTGCCAGGATTCCAAAGAACGCATTGATGCGTTCTTTTGAATTTTCATTGTTTAATCTGTGATCGCACGGCTTTGTTTATTTCTCATCAACACTTTCGTTTTCCACTTATGTCACACTCACCCGGAGCCGGATGTAAAAAAAAAAAATCATTTCCGGGTCACGTTGTTTTTCTCCGGTGATTTTCGTCCAGAATAAGGAAAAACACGTTTTTTCACACAGTATAACAAACGAACGGACAGCTCAACTTCTATTTTCTTTGGTCCGGGTGACTAACAGTCATCGTCGTAGTGTATCACATCGTTTTCAGGCCGATCAGCGGGCCAGAATTGTCGGAAACGTCACACATCCTTTGAATGACCGGATATGACGTGGGCCTGTTTGGGAGGGGGCGAGCGAGGTGATCAATGTTTGGATGTGCTGCTCTCTACTGGTGGAACAATCGTAGGTGCTTGACAACACAATCAGAGAATGTATTTGAATGAAAAATTACAAAACAAAAAAATTAAAAAACACGCAAATTGCTGGCACAGGGGTGAGTACATTATGAATAAACTCTAGCAGTCAATGTGTTAACACAGTTTGAATGTTGAAGAAGGGGTTGAATAAATCCATTGTTGACGCCCATTAACAGGCCCTGATTGTGTGAAATCTTTGAAAGCTGTTTTCAGTGCTTTGACAAGTTGAAGTCTGGTTAGACAAGATTCAAATGACCATAACTTCTTCACATATTTCAATAGGCAACACATCATTTGAAAGCTTGCATTATGTACTTTCATAATCTGTAAAAAAATAAATAATAATGGCCATAGCTTGCGGCACAAAGCATTGTACCCAGTCACAAATGTGGTGGGATTTAGATAGCATATTGTTGTGACAGATGCTATAGGCTCATTGTTTATACCAGGTATCCAGGTTTCTTTGAGGAACTACTTAGTTCTCTACTTATGTGACTATATATGTACAGTACCTGGTTGTGTAGTGACTCAAGAGCTCAGGCTGACTTACACTGCTGCTTATTCCCATTTCACACGTGTAAGTCACTCTGGATAAGAGAGCGTCTGCCTTAAATTGTAAATTGGATACTGCATGGGGCTGGATAGTGGGGGGGGGGGGGGGGTTGGGGGAACTGGCAGATTGACGCCAAATAATAATTCCCCTCACAATCTCCAAACCTGTATGACTCATAAACCCAGGCTGTCGCGGAGCTCGTTTTTTTTTTTCATTCCCACACGACACCTCGTTCAACTCAGCGTTACGTTTCGGTCCCATTTCATCTTCTCGTCGCGTTCTCTTCGCTCTCTCTCTCTCTCTCTCTCTCTATCTCTCTCTCTCTCTCTCTCCGTGACTCCCTGTTTGCTCAGGTGAATCTGAACTTGAACCACCCCCCCCCCTCCCCCTCTTCCCCTCCTTTCCCAGTCACGTACTGTATAGCTCAGAGTGACTAAGATCCGTGCTGCCAACAAATTACCCCCTCCTCGCCGGTCGTTCAGGATCCGTGCGCGGAAAGAAATCCATTTGCTGGTGATTTAACGGGGGGGGGAGGGGGGAGGGGGGTCTCTATCTCGCGCCGAACCCGTCCACGTGACAACGTCGGCTGGGGGGGGGGGACTACTGTCGGCTATCAATCTCTTGTATCGTCGCTGTTAGGTGGGGAAAAAAAACTGTCACTTTTCAGGATTCAAATTCAGAAATATACAGATCTCAAAACATGAGCTTGTAGATCAGCAATTCTTTTTTTTCCTTTAACATTTTTATCCCACGATTTTGTAACAAATTTTCTCAGCCAGTGCCAATTGCCTAAGCTCGTAATCCTGGGCGCTACTCTCCTTCTGCAAACCTGAGGAGAGCCCCGAACTGAGCTCATGCCTCCTTCAATGCATGAGGTGTGAGCAGGCCGCTTCTTGTCACCTGACAGGGGGGAGTTTCCCCGGTAGGACGTAGCGCTTGGAAGGAACACGTTATTCCAAACCGTTCCTTTCTCCTCCATCAGGCGCCCCGGCTGTCATGAGGGAGGCAGTATAGTGACCAGGATTACTGCATGTTTTTTTGTGAGGGTACCTACTATAGGGGACACGGGGAGAACATGCAAACTCCACATCGATCAGCAATTGTTGATACTTTTGTATGACGCTGTAGTATGATCGAGTAGGGTGTTGATTTACGGGGGAAAAAAGGAAGTAAAAATACGGAGATAAGAGGTTTCTTGCCCGACAGCTTTGCTTTCAGGAGACGCGGTGCGAAGCTTATGACAAAACGCCCCGGCGCCGTCCTCCTCGCTCTCGGGTGGGGGTGGAACGGGGTGGGTGGGTTATGTCAGCAGGATGGCTGATGGGGAAAACGTGGGTGTCAGCGTGATGGCTGGCAGGTCGCGGTGGAAGACCTCGAGGCATTCATCAAGACAAACCCTATCTATCCGATAGCGCCTATCAGATGCGGATATACTCGCCTTATACGACGAGAAGTCGTGTCAAAAACGTCAAGCCGTGCACCGAAGCGTCATTCCGTTTCCAAAAGGCCCCAATTGAAATTAAATCAACATATTCAAGTGATTGATTCAAATGAATCAACATATTCATTTCCTTCCGCAAGGTTATGTGGATGTGGACACTTTAAACTGAGGTTACATTTTCTTTGGGTTGGGGAGGTTCTATGCCTCTGGATTCCATTCCTCCTTCATGTTTCGATGAATTGAGTACAAAGGACCCCAATGGAAACAAGCCATAGTGCTTTCTTGGGTTTAAAATCCTCTTAATAGACCTTGTATAGAACTGTACTTCCCTGTGCTTGTCTTTGCAAACTGTTTATAAAGTATTCAATAAATCAATCAATCGGCTTTTGATATCCCCATTCCGGTCATTCATTTTATGGCTGATACATATATTTTTATTAAAAAATAGCTGATCTACAAGCTCACACCGCGTCGTGAGCTTCTGTTTAGCCGTTTACAACCCGTCGAACCCAGCCTGAAGGTGAGAAAGGGCACCTTCAGTCCGCCCCGCCCCGCCCCCTCAGCAGCATCTTAATAGACATGTCATAATTCATAATAGGAACCACATCGCTGCTTTTATTTTTTTATGTAAAAAGCACGACGTGCTTCTCCCATCAAATCACCAGCAGCGCCGGCGGCCTCGCGCACAAATCAAAGTTAAGGCAATTACAGTCTTATTCTGCCCGTTTTCAAATGGCAACAGCTGTTTCCCTTGGTCACAATCACAGTTGTAATTGCAAAACGCGGCGGCATATGGTTCTAGCTGATTAACCCCTTCAGACCGGGAACGCATCTGTGTCATTTTAAGATTTCGTTGGGCTATCCAAAAATAGCAGATCTACAAGCTCATAGCGCGGCACCGAGTGCCGCGCTATGAGCTTGTAGATCTGCTATTTTTTTTCTAAATCGAGGACATTTTGTGCAAATCTTTGAATATATATATTTTAAAGCAAACATTTGTAACTCAAATCTTTGCTTCTGGGGGATTCTACAAATGTCTTCTAAATCCTAACAGTTTTTTGACATTTTTGAAAATGTATTTTGCTATAATATTAGTGGTCCTCAAACTTCCTTCATGTCAGGGACCCCCAACATGATATTTGGCCGCCGATCCCCCATCTCAAAATATGTTGTTGCAGGGACCCCCCCATAAGCAAAGATTTGAGTTAAAAATCTTAATTTAAAAAATATATAAATGTATATTCGAAGATTTTCACACATTTTCACGATTTTTTCTAGAATAGCAGATATACAAGCTCGTAGCGCGGCACTCGGTGCCACGCTACGAGCTTGTAGATCTGCTATTTTTGAATAGCCCAAAGAAATCAAAAAAATGACACAGATGTGTTCCCGGTCTTAATGGGTTAATCCGTCTGGGGGTGGAGGAGAAAGAAGGCCCGTCGTTATTCTCTATGTGGGACGGTGTAAATGGGCATAGGGCGGTAACCGGGACGGGGATGGATGGGTAATGGGGATGGCCCGAGACCGGGAATGGGCCTTTGATGAGACGTTCGTTAAAAGATGGGGCCCCGATGCCGAGGAATCGATCAGGAGAGGCCCCGGCACGCCATCCTTTGCTGGCGTTGATGTGGGCCGTTACATTGATCTGCTTGTCGTCTGGCTGCTTAGAGAGAGAGAATCATGCCCCGTGCTGTACGGAAAAAACCCAGCACAAAGAAAAAAAGCAGAGCTGCATTATAGGCACTTTGAATCCATTCCTGCAGAGATCAAGTGTCGTCACTGTCGACCAGAAAACTCTTTATCTCCATATTTTGACCATTTACGTTTTTCGTAAATTAACGCCCTATACTTCAGAGGTCTTCAACAGGGGCTCCGCGACCCCTATCGTGTCCTCAGAATTACTACAGGGGGGGGGGGGGTAGTCAAATCTTTGTGTGATAGGAGTTATTGCTGTCAAACGAGTCTACGAAGCTATCTATGAGTAAACGTTTAATATGCAACCCAATTTAATTTCATACAATATATAGTTGGGGTCTTGGCGTGAAAAAAACCTTGACGTACTGACCTACCCGCGATTTATCAGACCACCATTGAATGGGCGAAGTAGGCGAGATTCTGACCTACCCGCGACCATTCATTGGGCGTAATCAGGAGATACTGACCTACTCGGAGGCAGAGCAGTCCCCACAACATGATTAACGATTCTGTGCCTATCGGTACATAACTCGGACGGCGCTGTGTAGGCTCAAGCGAACGTGTTCGGCACGGCAACGCGCTCGCTTTAGCTCGCTTGGGACTGCGCGCCTCCGACATGGTCCAAAACCAAAACCGAAACGTAACTTATATAAGTCATCTCTGTCGGTAGGTCACTGATAACGCTCAATGAATGGTCTGATAAATCGCGGGTAGGTCAGTATGTCGCCTACTTGGGCCATTCAACGGTCTGATAGAACGTGATAATGTCCATTCAATGCAATGATAGCTCTGACAGTGTGGTCAAACTCGGTTCCTGAAACCGTTCCAAATGTGATGGAATTCGATTCCGGTTCCTCCAGTTCCTATGGTTCCGTATCCCAACCCTAGGCGTAGGTTGCATATAGGGTGCGTGGGGGGGGCGTGGGGGGTAATGGAAGGTGACAGCGCTAGATGGATGTTGTGGATGTGTGGAGCTTTGACCCACAGGATTACTGCCGCTTGACCCCAATGCTGGCACTCTAATAGGTACTCTCACTAGCACCTTACACACACACACACACACACACACACACACACACACACACACACACACACACACACACACACACACACACACACACACACACACACACACACACACACACACACACACACACACACACACACACACACACGCCAGGCATTTACCACAGGCTTCTCAGAGCCGATACACAAAAGCACAGGCACGCACGAAAGGAAGGAAGAAAGCACACACACACACACACACACACAGCAAGCATTTACCACAGGCTTCCCAGAGCGTGCACCGATACACACGCACACACGCACACACACACACGCACGCACGCACGCACACACGCACGCACGCGCACACACACACACACACACACACACACACACACACACACACACACACACACACACACACACACACACACACACACACACACACACACACACACAAACAGTCTCTCTCTCTCTCTCCGCGATGTTTGACACACACACACAGAGAGATAAGCCCTCCCTCAGCGCTTAGCGGCAGCCTCGGCAACAGGAAGTGGCTCCATCCATCTTGATTTGTCAATAGTTACAATTTTAATTACACCTGAGTGCTGTCAGGCTGCCAGGCCGTGGCGGGGGAGGGGAGGGGGGAGGGGTGGTGAGTATCGACTCTCTACAAGCTAATTGATTAATTGCGGCGTTGATGGGGAATGGAGTTTTCTATCCCCACTCATTCCCTCTCCTCTCTCTGTCCTCTCTCTGTAATCGTTTCTTCAACCTGGCCTCTAAGGAGTCCTCAGGCTCAGGTACCTGGGGGTGGGGGGGGGGGGCAGTGTTGCCAGATTTTGCGAGAGAAGTAAGCCACCAGGTCTATGAAGACGAGCCCAAAATAAAAGCGACTATAATAGGCCACATGAGCACTCTAAACCTATATGCATTGGATATGTGAAAATATCCAATGCATTCAAAATGTTTTTTGCAAGATTCTTTTGAAAATAACAGATCTACAAGCTCCCCCCCCCCCCCCCCCCCCTCCGGTTTGGGGAGAGGGAGAGGGGAATACCAACGCGGACTGTTTAGCTTCAGTTCAGTCAGACAACTCCTGTCAGGATGAAACAGTTTTATGATGTTAGCTGTACAAACGTTGGATGTATCTTTTTATCTTCATGTCTCTGGCCTCCATTGAAAAGCCATGGTGGTAGCCTGTATCTTTGTAGCTGCCAATGTGAACGCGGCATTAATATTAACATAGTCCACCTGAAAACAGACACAGTCCAAAGCATGACCTCGCTCTCTTTCCACCGAGGACAGATATTTAAATTGAGAAAGGCTTTTTAGTAGCTATTTGCAGTAGCAGACCTGTTCATAAAACAGTCCAGTCCTCTGTGTGTGTGTGCGTGTGTGCGTGTGCGTGTGCGTGTGTGTGTGTGTGTGTGTGTGTGTGTGTGTGTGTGTGTGTGTGTGTGTGTGTGTGTGTGTGTGTGTGTGTGTGTGTGTGTGTGTGTGTGTGTGTGTGTGTGTGTGCGTGCGTGCGTGCGTGCGTGTAACTGTGTAACTGTGTGAATGTTGGCGGCTCGCCAAAGCAGCTCCTGCGAGCTAGCTAGCGACTGCGGCGGCACTCCTCCGAGTCACGCTGAGTTACGATCCGGTTATGAGAGGAGGTGCCAAGAAGGGAAGGATCTACGTGAATGCCCCCTTCCTAATATTTACATAGCAGTGTGTGCTGCCGCCGCACGCACCAGTCCAAGAATGGAGCTTTAAGCACTTTGGCTCGCTGGGTGGTCTCGGTTTACAGACTCGCCGGGCAAAGAGAAGGTAATGAATGTTTTTACAGATGGACTTGGGGGGGCTTGTGTGTGTGTGTGTGTGTGTGTGTATACCTACAGCAAAGCAGGGAAAAGTGACACATTCTAGCCAGGGAAGGATGGCAGTGCCTCCACACTTGTTTATATTCAACCGGTTCCCAAGCATTTTCATGTTTAACCCATTAATATCTGAGGCCGATTCTACAAAATGCCTTTTAAATCAGTGGTTTTCAAACCTTTCAAACCTTGCCAAGGACCCCCAAAATGATATGTATTTTGCCGTGGACCCCCATCTGAAAATGTGTTGTGCCAGGGACTCCCAGAAGAGAAGATGTATGTTTGAAAAATTCAAACGCTTTCAACATTTTTTGAAAATGTTCAAAAATAGCAGATGGACAAGCTCGCTGTGAGCTTGTATATCTGCTATTTTTTGGCAACCACTGTTCTAAATCCTAAGAGTTTTCTGATCAACTTATGTTGCTATATCTAGCTAAAAATCTAAAATGACACAGATGCTTTCCCGGCTTTAATGGGTTTGGACCTCTAAATGTATTTGGCTGTAGATCCCCATTTGATTTTGTTTTGTGCCTGGGTCCCGCATAAGAGAAAAATCTGTCAACATTTATCAAAATATTTCAAAAACAGCAGATCTACAAGCTCTGTGACACGTTGTGAGATTCATGGGGTGTGTAATTTTTTGGGTGAACTACTCCTTAAAACTGTTTCTTATTTTGCCGGGTACGCTTCGGAATGCCCCTCTAGGACACCTGGGGGGTCCCCGACGGACCCTACTTCGAGTTTATTTACAAACTTAAAGTGCACCGAGGTCAGTATGCGGTCGATAACTGTGGCCGCCGCCCACTTACGACGGCGTGCCCCCTCAGGAGGAAGTGACACCACGGCACAGGAATATAAACTCACAGAATTGTTATTTTTCGCCAGCCGTGACGAAGGGGAAGGTCAAAGCAAAGCGTAAAGGGGGGGGGGGGGGGGGGGGGAGGGGGGGTTGATGATTAATGCCTCTTTACTCTTTGTTTCACCAAAGGTCTGGGGAAGTTCTGCCTCTTGTTAACCCATTAAGACCGGGAACGCATCTGTGTCATTTTAAGATTTATTTTGGCTATTCAAAAATATCAGATCTACAAGCTCATAGCGCGGCACCGAGTGCCGCGCTATGAGCTTGTAGATCTGATATTTTTGAAAAATCGTGAACATTTGTGCAAATATTTGAAAATATACATGTTTTTTTAAAGCAAACATTTGTAACTCAAATCTTTGCTTCTGGGTTTTTTTTTGTGGTACTCAAACTTTTTCATGTCAAGGGCCCATGTCTAGGACCCCCCAGGCTGTGGACCCCCATCTCAAAATATGTTATTCCAGGGACCCCCCAGAAGCAAATATTTGAGTTACAAATGTTCGCTTTAAAAATATAAATATTTAAAGATTTGCAAAAAAAATCACGATATTTAAAAAAAATAGCAGATCTACAAGCTCATAGCGCGGCACTCGGTGCCGCGCTATGAGCTTGTAGATCTGCTATTTTTGAATAGCCCAAATAAATGTTAAAATGACACAGATGCGTTCCCGGTCTAAAAGAGTTAAGGTCTGCTGGACAGAGGAGTGCTGACTCAGGCTTCTAAAAGCATAGTGGGGTTTGGCCCTTTCCTCACCGCAAGCATTGAACTGGGCCTGAGAGGAGACCATGGAGAGGCTAGGCCTCATGCCCTCTCATATGGACATGGGCTTTAATTATTTGAAGATTTTAGAGCGTGAAAAATGTAACATTCAACTTAACCATGAGAAAAAAACAGTAGACAATCCGGGCACTAAGTAAAAAATATTCGCCCTGATGAAGACCGTCCAAAGTCGAACCATTTTGGCATTTGCCTTTTAATAAATAAAGGCTTTTCCTACTTTTTACTCCTGAGTGCCCGGATCCACAGTTTTGTCTCATGTTTGATCCGTGAGCACCATTGATACGTTTAACTATATTGTTACCTTTTTATATCTCCTGTGAGCACCTGGTTGTTCCGTTTTTTGGGGCGGTGAAACCGTCCCTATATGTGAGGTTTGGACATCGACATTCGCTGCACTGTGATTGGCCACCATTGTACCCCCCCCCCCCACCTATTGTACCCCCCCCAACCCAGCACTGTGATTGGCCACCATTGTACCCCCCCTAACCCTGCACTGTGATTGGCCACCATTGTACACTATGGTGGCCAATTCAGGACTATTCAGGACTGTGATTGGCTAGTGAACACATGACACATGTGCATAGCCCTATAAATAGGACTATGCACTTAAAAAAAAAACACATTTATGTTTTAAAAAAAAAACACATTTATGTTTTTTTTAAAGTTATATATATACAATATTACTTTTCTTTAAGTGAACTTCCATCACTGTGATGACCACTGTGACCACACCGCCCACACACTGGGTGTGTTTTTTTTCTTACATTCAACTTAACCACTTGAACCCCAGACATTCTGGGGGGATCATAGCTAAAAACCGGTGTAGGATACAACCTCACAAGCTTGTAGGTTTCTTTTGGCAAAGTCATTGTTGTAGTACCAGCATTTTAGCCGCAGTATATCGGCATGCTTTTCCGCTACTGGTATCGATATCGGAAAACAACTCTACACACAAACAAACCCACGACGGCAGGTGAAGTGAGGTGAGGTTTGGAAAGGAAGAAGAAGTACAAAGCAAGTGGAAGTGTATAAAAGTAGGGGACCAGCAAAGCCCGGCGGCAAAAGGTTGATGTGGGAACAATGAAGGAGGCTTTTCAGCAACCCGCTGCTATACTGCAGAGAGAGAGAGAGAGAGAGGAGGTTTCCTTTGATGGTCCATTACTTCCCCTCTCTCTCTCTCTCTCTCTCTCTCTCTCTCTCTCTCTCTCTCTCTCTCTCTCTCTCTCTCTCTCTCCCTCTCCCTCTCCCGTCTCCCTCTCCCTCTCCCTCGCTCTCTTCTCTGTGGACAGACAACAGAGCGCGTCTCCTTGGCGTGCGGGTATGCGTGCTCATGCACTCGCCTCATGCATGCGTGGCTTTCTATCGTTCTTTCTTTCTTTCACTCCCTTGTGTGTCTCTCTGTTTATCTGTCACATACACACGCCTGGTAGTCTCTCGGCCCCTCGCGTATCTGTCACACACTCAATTCAAACACACACACACACACACACACACACACACACACACACACACACACACACACACACAAGCGCACGTTCGCCACTGCATGAAAAATGACGTTTATGTGGCAGTGGGCTTATCCATGTAAACACCTAGTGAATGTAAAAGCAAACATTCTGAGGCAGAGAGAGAGAGAGAGAGAGAGAGAGAGAAGAAGCCCCCCCACGCCTCTATTCCTCCCCCCATCCCCCCCCTCCCATTCAACAGAGTAGAGGAGCAGCACTCTATAATTTCTCTTTTTTTTTCCATTTCTTGTCCTCCTTCCCTTTTTAATTCATGATTTCTGGTCTCCCACCGAGATATGTCAAAAAAATATGACTGCATGTGGTGCCTCAGCTAATAGACTGAATGGAACCGAAATAATAAAAAGATGGCGCCCGGGCCTTCGACGTCGGGCATAGCAGGACAACCCGGAGAAAGAAAGCAGAGTGACGGGCGGAAATCGTTTCTTTTGAGTCGTTGAATGGGGCGAGAGGAGGGGGGCGGAGGGGACCCCGAACAAAAAATAAACTGCAAGGAAAAAAAAACATTTCTGTAACTCAGCAACTATTTCACATCGCAGCTTTTTATATTTGACATTGATTGATTTTGTTTTCGTCCCCTTTTTAATTCTGTTTTGTAACCTTTGAGCGATGGGGCTTGTCTCTCGCCGCTGTGTTTTCTGCACGGTTGTATTCAAGAAAGCCGCCGCCACCCGCAAACCCCTTCTCATTGATCTGGTGTTTTTTTTATTTGGTTCCAATACCTCCTGTATTTATTCATGTCTGACAGTAAGACGGAGCTGTGTAGATGTTAGAGGCTCATACCTGTGGTCTGGTGTGTTTAGCACGTTGACTCATGGTGTACTTGACATGAATTCCACAGCATAGCAATGGTTTGTTTAGATTTTCACCGTACGGCAGGGAAATCTACTTGCAGAGACTTGAACAATATAAAGACTTGACATTGTCTGCTGCCCACCCACCTGACCACTTAATATATTTATTAAATGAAAGAAAAAAAGTCAGTACTTTTACTTTAAGTATATTTTGATGACAATATGTTTGTACATTTATTCAAGTACAATTTTGAATACAGGACTTCAGACTGTTATTTTATATCGTGTCTTCGGTACTTTTATTTTTAGTAAAAAAAAATCTTCAACCAGTGCCCCATCCCCAACCCCCCCCAAATCCCTGCCCACCCACCCACCCACCCAAACCGCGGCGCAAGAAACAACAAAGCCATGATGACCAGTGCATTTCGGCCGTAGAGCCACAGGCCAGTCCAGTCCGGTCCAGTGCAGTCTAGGCCGGCTGTCTGCCAGAGTGG
>NC_137617.1:44394645-44397145 GCF_963280865.1 Gymnoscopelus braueri
CCGTCACATTTCAAAAAGCCTCCGCCGTCCCCAAGAAGGCAGGGGAAATATAAATGTGTCAGGTCGAAAGATAAGAGAGAGCCAATGGAGAGACCATGATGATATGACAAATAAACAGCTTGTTGGTGTTTGTTGTCCATTTTGGCTCATTGAAGTCCAGTGGTAGTACATTTACTCAAGTACTGTAGGGTATCCAACCCATTCAATCCATTTACAGCATCTGTGTCATTTTTAGATTTATTTGGCTATTCAAAAATAGCAGATATACAAGCTCATAGCACGGCACCGAGTGCCGCGCTATGAGCTTGCAGATCTGCTATTTTTTGAACATTCTTGAAAGTGTGTGCAAATCTTTGAATTATGTCATGTTTTAAAGAAAAACATTTCTAAATCTGACCTGTGCTTCTCTGGGGGTCCTTGAAACAACATCTTTTGAGATGGGGGTCCGCGGCCAAATCCTTACTTACTTACGCCTATCGCTCCTTTTCATGGAGCATAGGCTGTTGACTACACAGTCCGCCAGAGTCCTCTATATCCTGGGCCTTCTTTTCCAGCTGTTTCCATGTCAGTCCACACTGCTCGATGTCAGTCTCAAGGTCCCTGCGCCAGGTGTTCTTTGGCCTTCCCCTCTTTTATTGTGCCTTGCGGGTTCCATCTAAGGGCTTGTGTCTCACCACCAATCTGACCGATATGCCCATATATGGGTGTATCAGAGGCACCCAGGGGACTGTATGCACAAATCTGTGTTGTTGATCATGTATTTGACGAGGCCCCTTCTGTTGTGACTGACATCATCAGTTCATGTTGAATGGTTTCCGTTGTGTCTGACATCAGTGTCATGACATGACATGATGTAAACGAGTCCAATTGGCGAGATATATCACTCTGTTGATTATTCAAATTGATTCGAAATTAGCAATCCATTGTACGATAAAACAGCTCTCAAAGTCAGTCTTTTAGCACAGTGGTTTTCAACCAGTGGTCCGGGGACCACCAGTGGTCCTTTGAGGGGGTTCCAGGGGGTCCCCAGCCAAATTAATAGTTAGAAACCAAATTGACCCTTATGTGTCTGTAACTCTGAGAGTGTACAAATGGAACCACATTTGGTTCCATTTGTACACTCTCAGAGTTACATGAACACTAATGATGATGATTACAGTGTAGATGAAGACCCCCAAGAAATCAAAATGGTTGCTGACATATCTTTTCAAATGGGGGTCCGTGGGCTAATATGTGTCAATCTGGGGGTCCTTGTCGCAAAAAAAGTTGAAAACCACTGTTTTAGCACATAAACAAACAAAGCTGATTCTGCCAATGTTTGACATGACCAAATCTAGTATGGAGAGAAAGAAAAGAAGAAGAAAAATGTCAGCGTCGTGTTGATTTTTACTATTTGAAGATCCGTATCGGGATCCTTCCTCCCTTCTGTCTAAAACATATTTCATACATTTAGGGTGAAGGATAGCCTGCTATTTCTGGATCGTGACTGTGGCATTAACACATTTTGGACAGGAAATGATTTTGGTGAGGGTTTTTTTCTGTTTTTTTTTCGGCTCAAAAGTCAGTGTTGACGTAGAGCCTACTGCTTCCCGGTCAGACCCCAGACACATTTCTTACATTGTGGTATTAAGGTACTTATACTCAAGTACAACATTTCAGTACTTCTTCTTCCACCACTCTAAATCCCCCCCCCCCCTTGACGTGGCTGTCACGTCCGGCCGAGCCCGCCAGCCAGCCCAGCGTGCCTGTGGCGGTGTTGGCCGGCTTGCATGGCTGAGGTTAGTAACAGGAGAGGCGGGTCTGAACAATGGAGACGGCCAGCGGGCCACAGCCAACAGGGCTGTGCATGTGAATGACTGATACAGTAGGAGCTCCTCAGAGCTCCGTGATGCCAGCGCCTTTTAGAAGGGGCTCTGCATGCCGTGCTTTATGGACTGTATGTATGTATGGGTGACTTGACGTGTCCACTGTAGGAAGTGACATCTTTTAATCCATTCAATCTGGGAACGAACGCATCTGTGTCATTTTCTGTGTCAAGATTTATTTGGTAATTATTATTTTTTATCGTGATATAAGTTTGTGCAAATCTTTGAATATATATATATATATATATATATATATATATATATATATATATATATATATATATATATAATTTATTTTATTTAATATTTTTTACTCAAATCTTTGCTTCTGGGGGTCCGTGGAACTAAATATTTTAAAGGGGTAGTTCACCCCCAAAATGACTTTTTTTCTATTGATTCCTCACCACCTGGAGCCTTGAATTCATGGATTTTTTTTTGTTTTTGTCACATTCCTAAGCCAATAATTTGATTATAATAAATTTGTCCCCATTGATTCCGGTAGGAGACACAAATGCATTTGTGTCTCCTACCGGAATCAATGGGGCTAAATTTATTATAATCAAATAATAAAGGAAGGAATGCGACAAAAACTAAAAAATGTCCATGAAATCAAGGCTCCATGGGGTGAGTAATCA
>NC_137617.1:44399645-44402145 GCF_963280865.1 Gymnoscopelus braueri
CGGCTTTGTTGTCTCTTTGACACTAATTAACATGAATCAACTGTGTGGGAGGACAGGCAGCTGTATATAGATGTGTGGCTGCCTCTATACGCACATGTTCCCACAGGGAACCATGGCGTGTACACTTGACATTTGCTTTTTGCTGCTTAAAATGCTTACTTTGATCTTTGTTTGGTGTCATATACAGTACGCATGTATATTAGCAGTCGACTTTTCATTCATTCAACCTTTATCTAAAGAGAGATCATTGAGGGAGACCCTCATTTACAAAGATGCCGTAGATTACACATAGAATTAACATAAGAACAACAGAGAAAGACAATATGTTGACAACAATCCGTTAAAACAGTTGCGTGTTGACAGCAATCAGTTAAAACAGTTGCATGTGACAACAATGCATTAAAACAGTTGCATGTTGACAGCAATCAGTGAGAAACAGTTGAATGTGGACAGCAATCAGTAAAAACAGTTGCATGTTGACAACAATCAGTGAAAACAGTTGCATGTTGACAGAAATCAGTTAAAACAGTTGCATGTTGACAGCAATCATGAAAACAGTTGCATGTTGACAGCGATCAATGAAAACTGTTGCATGTTGACAGCACTCCATTAAAACAGTTGCATGTTGACAGCAATCCGTCAAAACAGTTGCATGTTGACAACAATCAGTGAAAACAGTTGCATGTTGACAGCAATCCGTCAAAACAGTTGCATGTTGACAACAATCAGTCAAAACAGTTGCATGTTGACAACAATCAGTGTTGACAGCAATCCATCAAAACAGTTGCATGTTGACAACAATCAGTGTTGACAGCAATCCATCAAAACAGTTGCATGTTGATAACAATCAGTGAAAACAGTTGCATGTTGACAGCAATCCGTCAAAACAGTTGCATGTTGACAACAATCAGTTACAACAGTTGCATGTTGACAGCAATCAGTAAAAACAGTTGCATGTTGACAACAATAAGTCAAAACAGTTGCATGTTGACAGCAATCCATCAAAACAGTTGCATGTTGACAGAAATCCATCAAAACAGTTGAATGTTGACAACAATCAGTGTTGACAGCAATCCGTCAAAATAGCTGCATGTTGACAACAATCAGTGTTGACAGCAATCCATCAAAACAGTTGCATGTTGACAACAATCAGTGTTGACAGCAATCCATCAAAACAGTTGCATGTTCACAACAATCAGTGTTGACAGCAATCCATCAAAACAGTTGCATGTTGACAGCAATCCATCAAAACAGTTGCATGTTGACAACAATCAGTGTTGACAGCAATCCGTCAAAACAGTTGCATGTTGACAACAATCAGTGTTGACAGCAATCCATCAAAACAGTTGCATGTTGACAACAATCAGTGTTGACAGCAATCCATCAAAACAGTTGCATGTTGACAGCAATCCATCAAAACAGTTGCATGTTGACAGCAATCCATCAAAACAGTTGCATGTTGGCAACAATCAGTGTTGACAGCAATCCATCAAAACAGTTGCATGTTGACAGCAATCCATCAAAACAGTTGCATGTTGACAACAATCAGTGTTGACAGCAATCCATCAAAACAGTTGCATGTTGACAACAATCAGTGAAAACAGTTGCATGTTGACAGCAATCCATCAAAACAGTTGCATGTTGACAGCAATCCATCAAAACAGTTGCATGTTGACAGCAATCCATCAAAACAGTTGCATGTTGACAACAATCAGTGAAAACAGTTGCATGTTGACTGCAATCCATGAAAACAGTTGCATGTTGACAGCAATCAATGAAAACAGTTGCATACAGGTAATGAACGGAAGCATTCAAAAGTATTACTGTAAAATAAATGTGATAAATTACGTGGAATCGGCGAGTATGCCAGTCTATGCCGATTTTTTGCATTTTAGGCAGTATCGGTATAGCTTTTCCGATACTGGTATTGCCGCTATCGGAACACAACTTTAGTCGCCAATCCAACGAGCGGTGCATAAACCAGACTCCACGAGTCCGTCCGGAGCGCCGCGGGCGCCCGGTTGGGTGTGTGTGTGTGTGTGTGGTGTGCGTGTGCGTGTGCGTGTGCGTGCGTGTAAGATGGAGAGACGGAGAGATTGAGGGAGACAGCGTGGAGAGAGAGAGAGAGAGAGGGGTGGGGAAGCTAGAAAATAGAGAGACCGCACAGTTACTAAATCCATAAAGGATGAAAAGGGCCTTGGCAGGAGTCTTAAGGGGCTAATAAAATAAAGTTCTCTCAGATTAGTTGGCTAATAGAGCCGTAACACCACGTTTCAGCTTTAATGCTCGCGGAAACACGGGAAGGAACGCATTGCACCGGCATTGAAGTGATGTGAGTGGGTGGGTGGGTGCGTGTACGTGTGTGTGCGTGCGTGTGTGTGTGTGTGTGTATGTGTGCAGTGGTACTGGTTTCAATACTTTTACTTCTACTACACTACATCTCAGAGGCACATTTTGCACTTTTACTCCACTACAATTTTTTGAAAACTTTAGTTAATAA